>NC_056725.1:691908350-692025850 GCF_019279795.1 Protopterus annectens
TTAATAGGTCTATATCAGAGTGCAAGGTAGCTACCTCATGGAAAACATCACATATTATACCACTACACAAAGGAGGTAACTCCTTAGAACTCAACTGCCACCCAATCGCTATTCTATCACCCTTATCTAAAGTATTATAAAGAGTTGTTCACACTCAACTAATGCAGTACATCCACAAAAACAACCCACTATCCAAAGCACAGCATGGCTTTCAACCCTCCCATAGCACCACCACAGAACTACTGTCTTTTACTAACGTAGTTAACCACTACAGAAACAAGGGTCTATTCGTATCATCCATATTCTTAGACTTATCAAAAGCTTGTGACATGGTTAACCACAATATGCTTCTTTTAACACTGTTTACCCTAAACGTTAGCTCCTCCTCTATCTCATGGTTCAACAGATACTTATCAGGCTGGCAACAAGAAGTCCTATGGCAAAACCAATATCCTTAGGAGCCCCTCAAGGCTCCATCCTTGGCCCATTGCTGTTCTCTCTATTTACTAACCAGCTCACTTCCTGCACACACACTGCCTCAGTAGTACAATATGCTGATGACACCACCCTTATAAGTGCCGCACCCACAATAAATAACTTCATACCCTAACTCAAAACTACTTTACTCTAGCCAAAACATGGTTCACTAACCCCAAACTTATTCTTAATCCAAAAAAACAAAACTTATTCTCTTCAGCCCAGGTAGGTCTCCCCCTTTAAACAATAATTTTAGCATAAGTTCCAAAGATAATATCCAAACCACTTCAACCACACACACAAAACTACTAGGTGTAGAAATTGACAACAACCTAAGATTCAACATCCACACAGCACAAAACAAAGCCACAAACAGCTTAACTGGCTTGAGCTGCCTCAACTACTGGTACTCAGTCAATTGTCAGTAGCACACAAGTTATACTACCTTCCTGATAAAACCCCTGCACTCTATCATCTAATTCAACTGTACAATTTAAAAAACTCCTGAAAACCCACTAGTGAAACAACTGGCTATGCTCCTGTTACTCCCCAGGTTAATACATACCATTGCATTGTAAGGAGGATACTGTTATGTGACAGCAGTTCCCCTGGAAAGATGGCTATACTAATAAAGAAAATGAAGCTACACACTGGTAAAATACCAACCACGAAACACAAAAAACCAGTGTAAGGAGGAAACTGGCCACCAATGAATATCTGAAATAGTTAAAAGCAGCTTTAATAGTCAGCAATCCAAATTCAGCAATACAAATAATTTGTATAATCCTTACACTGTTTTTTTTGTGTTTCACGGTTATACTAATCATACCTCAAAGACTGTCACTACTGTTGATATTTATTGTACAGAACTAAGACGCATCTGTTGCTAGAAACAATCACCATATGATGATTGTTCTTAACTACCTTGCATGTTTTTATCCTTAAAAATTATGTGTGTGTTTACTATATTGCAGGTTTTAATCCTAAAAATTATGTACATGTTTTAAACTGTGATTTTATGTGTTTCTTGAAATTGTATATAGAAGTTTTGTAATATCTACTTTATTGCATGCTGAAATCTCTCCTATGTATTGTATTTGTGGAGCTTTTCTCCCCGGTTCTCAGCTGAAAATGGACCTGTGTCCAGTCGGACTTTCCCTGTAAACAAATGTAAAATAAAATAAAATAAATAAAACAAATTGGCTATAGACTGAATCCATTCTTCATAGATGTTCTGCCTTAAGACATTATGTTGAATAATCAATAATTCTTTTACGTAATGTCCATTGCTATACATTCAAAAGGGACTCACTGAAGAAGTCTATTACAGCCGAAATCAGTTTGGGACAGGTAGTTGGGCTTACTACCCTCTACCTAGTTATGTGATTTTTATATTAAAATCTTTTGATTTCCATCTTTTATGCTGGCTACATTTTTGGTTTTGATGTGCTGACTTTACAGCATGCAGTTGCCGTGCATGCACCACATTGCTTCCTGATGGATAGATGATCCACATTTGATCTAGCAGGTGAGGCCACAAAAAGGGAAAACAGACTTGTCGAGGCCAGTATGGAGCAATGAGGATCACTTTGCTCTTCAACTGTCATGCTTTTTTTTAGAAATCAGGAGATGAGGGGAAGAGGAGGATAGGCATAAAGAAGACTCAAGGGCCAAGCGTGGATTAGATCGTCCCTTGGTGACTGGTCCCGAGGGGGGATCAGGGCAAAGTAGTTGCTGCACTTGTGTTGGTTGGGGAAGCAAATAGGTCGCAGCAAGGCTGGCCCCAGCATTGGAAGATTTTTGCTGTTATCAGAGGATTGAGGGACCACTCATGAGCCTGTAGAATGCACCTGCTCAATTTGCCCGCTATCATGTTGGAGCTCCCGGGAATGTGCATTGCAATCAGATGTGAGGTATGTCAGTGTAAACCGCAGAGGAGAGAGAAAAAGAAGTGACATCTTCAGTGTGCATAAGAGTGTATAATATCTTCAGCGTGTATAAGTGTGTACAATATCTTCAGTGTGTATAAGTTCAATATAATACATTAATGACCATAAATAAGTCAAATATAAACATCCCACATCTCATGTTACTTATTAGTAACAGTTTGAATATCATGGATCAGCAGGCCTGAAAATTCACAAATAGCCACAACTTCATAGATGTCTATAAAAAGGAATGTATTTGAACACACCCCTCTTATATGGGCTTGTGACGCCCGTGCCCTGGCCCAGCAATCAAGGAGCCTCAATCCTCACCACTAACACCAGAGAGGGTGTCTCATATATGAGGAAAGGATAACAAATACACACAGGAAAGTGCAATTTCCCTTAAGAGCACACAGAGATCACAGTCAGTGTGGGGCTGGTCACCCCATTGCTCCCCAGGTCCCCAATAAGACTCACCGCTGGCACATGTATAGGGTCCTGATCTCAGCCTAGCTGGGCAAGCTAAAATCCCCAGCACCCTCTCTGTCCAACCAGTGCTTCATGTCACTACCCAAGTAGATGACACACATACTTTAAAATAAGTTTATACAACCACACAGACACTCCTGGTGAAGGCTGGCCCATTACCCAGACTATTTGGTAGTAATTACTGCCACCACCCAGTTAAAATTATCAGTTACCCAAAGGCCCTTAAAAGGGTGTCCAATTACTGTGCATTATTATTATCCAATTGGTAAGTGTGACTAATCAGTCAAGGCTTATTAGAGTGGCTTTGTACAATAAACTCTATAAATATGCAATGTACTCTAGAGCTCAACTTATCTCTACATAAACCAGCCACAGTTAAAAGGTTTTAAAATATTTAATAATCAATAATTAAAACCACAAGACAATACTTTCTACTACACAGTGCTAGTCAAAAGAGTTCAGAGATCACACAGAAATACTTAAAATAAATCAGTAGTACAGATGTGACATCACAGAAAAACACTTAGTCTAATCTTTATAATTCCTGGCTACTTCTAGGAGAAAACACAGTTCTAACATACTACTTACATAAAGAGAGCATAAGGCAGTGCTGTGAGTTGGATATCAAGACAAAATTGCTTAATAATCTCTCGTTCTCACTGTTTAAATTTAAACTGCAGTTCTGATAAAACATCACATCATCTTTTACACTTTCCAGGTGTTCCCAGGCTGACAGAAACTGCATTTACATTCTTTAACACTTAGAGCAATAAAGGACATTCCACATGTAAATTCTGGTCATTAACTTTACCCTTAAAACAATAGGCAGGATGCTTACTCCAAACTCCACTCCAAATTATAACTTCAAAGGAACAGACATAAAGTAATTTTAATTTCAAAGGACCAACAAGAAATGCTTGACTTAGCTTTCTTTACAGCAGAGGGCAATGTTGCCACATTGTTTTAAGTTCAACATTTCACAGTATTTACAAATGATAGAATTATGTACCAAATCTATTTGACTAGGCAGGCAGTCTTCACCCATCTCTACCAGTCTTCACAGGTTTGATATGCACTAATTCCAAAAATGCTGTCCATTGGGTAATTAAATGCAATTAATTACACTTTTTATATTCACTGTATGTGAATGACCTGCAATCACTGTCACTTTAGAGTAGTGGAAGCTAGGTTAAGAAGGAAGGTGATAATTAGTGATCAGCAGTATGGTTTCATGCCAAGAAAGAGCACTACAGATGTGACGTTTGCTCTCAGAGTGTTGATGGAGAAGTACAGAGAAGGTCAGAAGGAGTTGCATTGTGACTTTGTGGACTTAGAGAAAACATATGACAGGGCGCCTAGAGAGTAGTTGTGGTATTGTATGAGGAAGTCAGGAGTGGCAGAGAAGTATGTAAGAGTGGTACAGGATATGTACAAGGGTAGTGTGACAGTGGTGAGATCTGCCGTGGGAGTGACAGATGCGTTTAAGTTGGAAGTGGGATTACATCAAGGATCAGCTCTGAGCCATTTCTTATTTTCACTGGTGATGGACATGTTGACAGACAAGATCAGACAGGAGTCCCTGTGGACTATGATGTTTGCAGATGACATTGTGATATGTAGTGAGAGTAGGGAACAGGTTGAGAAGACCCTGGAGAGGTGGAGATATGCTCTAGAGAGGAGAGGAATGAAGGTCAGCAGGACTAAGACAGAATATATGTGTGTGAATGAGCGGGAGGATAGAGGAATGGTGAGGATGCAGGGAGTAGAGTTGGCAAAGGTGGATGAGTTTAAATACTTGGGGTCAACAGTTCAGAGTAATGGCGAGTTTGGAAGAGAGGTGAAGAGAGTACAAGCAAGGTGGAGTGGGTGGAGAAGAGTGTCAGGAGTGATTTGTGGCAGACAAGTACCAGTAAGAGTGAAAGGGAATGTCTACAAAAGGGTAGTGATACCAGCTATGTTATATGGGTTGGAGACAGTGGCACTGACAAAAAGGCAGGAGTCAGAGCTGGATGTGGCAGAGTTAAAGATGTTAAGATTTGCACTGGGTGTGATGAGGGTAGACAGGATTAGGAATAAGTATATCAGAGGGTCAGTCAGGTTGGACAGTTTGGAGACAAAGCCAGAGAGGCAAGATTGTGTTGGTTTGGACATGTGCTGAGGAGGGATGCTAGGTATATTGGGAAAAGGATGCTAAGGATGAAGCTGCCAAGTAACAGGAAAAGAGGAAAGCCTAAGATAAGGTTTATAGATGTTGTTAGAGAGGACATGCAGGTGGTTGGTGTGACAGCAAGATGCAGAAATGGAAACAGGTGATCCGCTGTGGTGACCCCTAACTGGGAAAAGCTGAAAGAAGAAGAAGATACAGACCCCTCAGAGGTGATCTCTGTCTTGCATATAAGGCAATTTGTGACCCTGCTTTATTAGAAATGCTGCATATCTCTAAGTCAAATTGTACACTGATTACTCACTCTAAAAACCTTAACCTGGTATTTGACATTAATAGAACCTGCTGGAGGGAAAGATTTGTCTCCCAGAGGTTACCACATCTTTGGAACAGACTCCCACTTCATGTCAAACTGAGCACCTCATTGTCCCTCTTCAAAAGCAATGTGGCTGACTGGATGGGTAACCATAAAACCACCCCAGGGATTCCACCTGTGTCCCTCTTGGACACGTGCATTAGATGATGATTATGGAAATAAGGGTAGAACTTGGCTGGGCTTGTAAGGGCCCAAGGGCCATTAGCCTAGTAACTTCCTATGATCAGAAGATGGTGAGAGTCAGGGTTAACTAGCATAATTTCTACAGTTTTAAGCACACTAGTGGCAATCTGCTTAATTTAAGTGCTGCACTGACCTGTGGTGTTCTTGGCTAGCTGACTGTGTTTTTTTTTGTTCTGCTGCCTAGCATGATGGCTCAACACATTCTGCTTGGGATCTCTTTACTCCTTTACCCTGCCCCCAAATCCCACTCACCCCCACTACATTTAAACCTATCCACACCACACCCCTTCCTCTATTATCTCCATCCTTTTCATCCATGCACTCCGCCTCTTACATAATACTATTAATATCACACTTCCATCCTTTCTACATACTACTCCACAACCTAAACCTTTACTACTCTCCTCCAATCACCCACTTAGGCAGTATATCTGGCTGCCTCTCTGATACTCTCTAATCTAAAATGGTTCTCCTTATTCTCCTTTCACTAATGCTTTCTCTCTCTCTTCACTTTCATCATATCTAGTCCCTATCCCACCTATGCTAAGCTATCCTACAGACACTAGCTCTTACATCAATATCACAAATCGCTACTCCCTACCCATCACTGCTCATCTCTTTCACACAGACAATATATTCTTCTTTAAACCTAAACCGTTTCAGACACAGCTACACTTGTCTAATATTAAACTTAAACCTAACCCTGGGTACAACATCACTCAATCCCCACCATTAACCCTTATTCCAAGTTCATGAAATATATTTACATTTATCTCAGTACACACGCATAGTATGTGCAACAAAATCTCTGAGTTGCATGCTTAGATAACTGCACAATCTCCTGACATACTAGTAATCACTGAAACCTGGCTTAAACCACACATAAAATATCTCAAAGTACTTCCTCCTGGCTTTAATATGTTCAGAGCTAACCAACTTAAAAGAAAAAGAGGCAGTGTTGCAGTAATATATCCAAATTCTATCTCCTTAACCCTTCACAACCATCCCATTATCCTCCTTTGACAAAGCCAAACTACTGATTACCTACTTTAACTGAAACAACAATAAAAATCTCTGCATTATAGCAGTGTATATATATATATATATATATATATATATATATATATATATATATCCCCTGGCAATAACTTATGAACTCTGTAAAGTATCCTATCATGGGTGTGAACAAATATCTCCCTGAAAACAATAATATTAGCTGATGTCAACATTGACTGGCAGAAACTTAACTCTCAGTTCCCCACAGAAAGCATTACCCTATTTGGATTGTCTCAACTAATTATTCAGCTAACCATTACCAACTCAGCAAACCAAAATGGCTCAATTATCGATTGGGTTTTGGTATATGCTAGCAATTTCTCTCAATCCACAACACTTCCAGCCTCTATTAGTGATCATCACCCCATCTACACAACCATGCTTATCTTTCATTCATGCAGACAACATACCTACAAAACAGTACAAAACTTATCCAAATTTGACTAGCAGGGCTTTTGAAATATATTAAAATATTTTCTTAAATACTTAGCACTACATGATACAGTTGAACAATTTAATTCCACATTCCTAAACACTTTAGACAGTTTAGCTCCCACCAGAAGGAAAAGAGTCAAAACCAACTATACTCCTTTGCTTTCTGTCTATACCAGATCACTCATGCAAAAGAGAGACAAGGCATGGATAACCTACTTAAAATATAAAACGCATAATAATCTACAGCATTTCAAAGCATTGAGTAACCTTGTAAAGAAACAGGTTAATTTAGACAAAAAATGTATGCAAAGCCACCTGATCAGCACAAATCTAGTCCCAAAACTTTCTGGCGTACTATCAAAAAATTCTACACCCAGGAAGTCGGTCCTCTCCCAACTCTCCCATAATAGTATCCTCTTAGAAATAGCATCTGAATTACCTCATTCTTCACTGACTGCATAGCTTCCATCACCAACAAATTCCCTCCATCACCTTGTACTTGCTCTCAGTGTCTTACTACCTGTCACTCCACATTACATTCTCACTTCAGCCAGTTCCCACTTCCTTTATCAAATCCCTCTTATGCAAACTCAAGCCATGTTCCTCCTATGCAGATAATCTTCGTGAGGAATTCCTAAAAATGGCAGCTTACTCAATTGCTTACCCAGTCTCCATGATCATTAATAGATCTATAAAGGAAGCTCAATCTTGGTAATGTGCACTGGTGCCAGGACTAGAAAAAAAGGACTGTGTAGAATCATCAAAATACGGAAACATTCCTGCAATGGGGCCAGGCCAGGCCCAGGGGGGAGGATGCCCCCCCCCACTGTCAAAGGAAGTAACAGTCTACAAAAACAAAATCACAAAAACTGATAGGCCAAAGAAGAGACAAAGATGATAGAGTGGACTACTGAGGATAATAAAGAAATTATGTAATGTTACTATAATGCAAGAATCCCAGAATTTCCAGACAGAAGATATACAAAATGATTAACAGTTAAATTAAAGGAAAAAAAATACTTCTACAAGAAAAATGTAAGAAGCTTCAAATAAAAATTTGTGTTCATTAATACAACAGATTTATGAAAAACATATAGACCAAGAAACCTTGGCCTGCTTGGAAAAAGAAGCAAATGAGGAAGCACAAAAACATGAAGAACAAAATCTACAGACTTTTGAGATCTAATCTGGTGTAATATTTATGCAAAGGAGAAAGACAAACTAATGAACACAAAAAGGTAGCCCCAAAGATATTCAAAGAGAAATGCAGGCAAAGGCATCCGGATACAGAAAATTTCATAATAAAAAATAAAATCACAAACAGGGAGCATAGAACAGAAGATTAGCAAAGTAGAAGTTAAAAAAAAAAACAGAAATTAAAGTTATGGAACACTTGCGAAGTGAAGGATTTAGTGTAGAAATTTAACACAGGTTAGATGGCAGCATGATGGAACAATGAGTTCCCAAAGTAAGAAGAAATAGGAGGATCGGGAGACATCTGAAGAAGAAATCTGGACATGGAAAACACAAAGATTTAATATGGTGTGATATTTATAGAAATGAGAAAGCAAAAATAGTCAAAACAAAAAGAGCAGCACAAAAGATATTTGAAGAGAAATACAAACAAAGGAATCAAGACATGGAAAATTTTACAATACAAAAAATAAGAAAAAAAGAGGAAAAGAGGACTAGTAATGGAGAAGTTAAAGAAATAGAAATAAGAAGTTATGTACTTACCATAACGTTTCATGCGAGTTGCTCATCTCGCCTTCATTCTCACTGATGGGTTCGGAGCTGATCCTCGGCTCTGACTCGGCTAAATGCTAAAGCTCGAGGTCTTCAAACAGCTCACGGCCTACTCCCTATCCTATGATGCAATAGTGCTTACCTCAGATCTTGTTTGCCCAATTATACTGATAACTAAAGACTATAGGTATTGAAATAAGAATACCATAGACTGACAAAATATCACTAGGACTTCTTGGAACTTCGCCGGCCCTCAAGACTTTAAAGGAAGGGGGTTGGTGGGTGGGACGCAAGAATGAAGGTGAGATGAACAACTCACATGGAACATTATGGTAAGTACATAACTTCTTAATGTGAAGTTGTCCTATCTCGCCTTCATTCTCACTGATGGGTAAGCATCCCAAGCACCATCTCCTTGGGTGGCTCATGGGAGCATAGTCCTCAGAACCATAGAACCAAAGGAGGCCCTGTCCCTGGAGGCCTTATCCAATTTATAATGAGTGATAAATGTATGAGGTGAGGACCATGTGGCTGCTGCACAAAAAGAATCTATAGACAGCCATGCCATAAAGGCTGAAGAAGTGGAAATTGCCGTGGCTGAGTGAGCCTTTACTTTATTATTTAATGTCATCTGCGAAGAGCTGTATGTGAAAGCAATACAGTCTGACAACCAATTTGATAACATGGTTTTAACCACAGGAGTACCCTTCTTTGAATCTGAAAAGGAGACAAAAAGTTTTTCTGAAGTCCTAGGCCTGTTTAGATAGAATCGAAGTTGCCTATGGACATCAAGCTTGTGCAACGTGTGTTCCCATTATGTTTGTATAGCTGGGAAAAAACACAGGTAATTCTATAGTCTGGTTGAGATTTGTTTCAGAACAAACCTTAGGTAGGAATGAAGGATTTGTTCTCAGAGTCACTCTATCATTATGAAAAATCAAGTATGGGACTTTGATGGACAAGGCCTGTAGTTCCAAAATTCTTCTAGCGGAAGTAATAGCTACTAAGAAAATGGTCTTCCATGATAGATATTTTAAATCACAGGATGATGCAGGTTCAAAGGGGGGGGGGGTAAAATGATCCATGAAAGCACAAAATTAAGATTCCATGGAGGAGATGGGGTTCTAATAGGTGGTCTCAAGTGAATAGTCCCCTTAAGAAATGCTTTAGAAAGTCTATGTGACATGATGAGAGTCTGTTGATCACCAATATGAAAATTATAGACTGCTGCCAATTGAACTCTAAGGTTTGCTGCAGCCGCTCCTTCATGAAACAATTTATTCAAATTCTAGAATGGAAGAAACAGAAGCCATATATGGATCAACATCATTATTTGATGCCCATATAGAAAATCTTTTCCACTTGCTAAGGTATAGTTTCCTAGTAGAAGATTTATGAGAAGAAATTGGGATGTTCTGTGCTGCAGGTGGAACTGGAGCAGCCAAGCTGTCAATTTTAGGGTATGAATTGCAGGATGAAGACCTCTGATGAATGTATCAGAAGATCTGGAACTGGGTCTAGGATCCATGGTTCTTCCAGTAGATGAGGCTGCAGAAAGGGGAACCAAATTTGACGAGGCCAGTAAGGGGCTATCAAAATAATGGTCCTTCCCAGAGTGCTGGCTTTCAGAATTTGGGTATCAGAGAAAATGGGGGGGCATAAAGAAGTCCCGGGGCCAACTGTGCACAAGTGCAACCCTTGGGGCATCTCCCGAGTTGGGGATCAGGGCAAAGTAGTTGCTGCATTTGGTGTTGGTGGTGGATGCAAAGAGGTCACAGCAAGGCTGGCCCCATCTGTGGAATATCCTTTCTACTACTTCTTCTTTCAGGGACTACTCATGAGGAGACAGTATTGCTCTGCTCAATTTGTCGGCTATCACATTGGACCTCCCCAGAATGTGTGTTGCTATCAGAAAGTGCTGGGTAGGAATTGTCCACTGCCATTCTCTCAAGGCCTCTCAACATAAGGGGAATGATCTGGTTCCTCCCTGTTTCTTTATGTACCAAACCACTGACGTATTGTCCGTCTGTATTGCAATAGTCCCTAGAGGTAGAAAGTTTTGAAAGAACTGCAACGCTAGAAGTACCGCTCTCATCTCTAGGACATTGATATGCAGATGAGCCTCTTGATTCTCCCATGTGCCTTGGCTGGTCCTTCCCTGAAAATGCCACCCAACCCTATCAGGAAAGCGTCCGTGGTCACAGTGGCAATCGGGGTTGGAAGAACAAAGGGATGTCCTATTGTCATTTGAGGAGAGGTGATCCACCAAAGAAGATCCTTCTTGCATTACTGTTATTATGATGTGGTGAGACACTGGAAGTCCCTGATAAGAACATTGTGTGAAAACCAGCCATTGCAGTGTCTATGTGCATTCGGCCTAATGGAATGGCAATGATGGCTGCTGCCATGGTCCCTAATAATTTGAGCAGTACTGAAACTAGGGCTCTCTGTTTGGGGATGAGATTAATAATTTGTTGTTGAAGGCTCACCACTCTTTCCATTGGAAGTTTTATGGTCATGGAAACTGTGTTGAGATCTGCTCCAATAAAGATGGTAAGTTTGGATGGCCATAAAGCAGATTTGTCCCAGTTTATAGTAATCCCCAAATGACTGCAAAGATCTAAGGTTGTCTCCCTTGCATGTATGAGTTGATGCTTGGTGGTGGCGGTGAGGAGCCAGTCATCTAAATATGGAAACACCTGTAATCTTAACTGCCTCAGGTGAGCCGTGACTACTGCCATGTATTTGGTGAACACTCTGGGGGCTGTAGTGAGACCAAAGGGCAGAGCCCAAAACTGAAACCGGAAGCGCAGATGATTCCTGGATGTTCTGGCCATCTTTATATGGTAGTGCGCATCCTGGAGATCTATTGAGCACATCCAATCTTCTTTTCCTAGAAAAGGAAGTATAGACTTGTAGCATGACTATCCGAAACTTTGTTTTCTTGACAGATTTGTTCAACCTGCTGAGATCCAAAATTGGTCTCCAGTCCCCTGTTTTCTTTGGAACTAAAAAGAATCTTGAGTAAGTTCCGGATCCTCTCTGGTCTGCTGAGATTGGTTGGATGACTTTTTTTTCCAGCAACTTTGTAATCTCTATGGTTGTCTGTTCCTTGTGATTGGGTATAACATCTGGGAGTTTTTTCACAGGGGTTGGAGAGGTAGTAAAGAGAATAGTGTATCCTCTGGATATTATGCTTTGTACCCACTGATCTCTTGTGATTTTTAGCCAGGTGTCTGGGTACAAAGGTAAGCATCCCCCAAATGCCTCCAGAGATAGACAGGCGGGCCTCCTTTCAGGAGCACTGGTAGGGCTTGCCAAAGAACTGATCCCTGTCACCCTGGTTCTGCGGGGCCCTCTCTGCCACGTGGATAGGATCTCCCAATATTTCCCCCTACTCTGCCTGTAGAGGGGGTTTCACCACGTGTCAAAGAAAGCTCTTTGAGCTTTACAGAACCACATTTTCCCACTTTTCCAACCTTTAGGATAAGGTCTGGTAGGAGTGAAAAAACGGACTCCTACGGCAGACAGAGTCTTTCCATCTTGCTCACACCTGGTAAGAGTTTCCTTCACTTTCAGTCCATATAGTGATGAATCATCAAAGGGGGTGTTTACAAAGGATGACCTTAGGGCTCCACAAAGGAACATAAGCACATCCGGGAGTGTCTCCTAAGAGCAATTCCTGTACCCGCTGCCCGACTCATTCCATCCACTGCATATGAAATCAGACGCATGGAAGAGTTTATAAGGCAATTTAGGGTAGCAAGCTGGGAGGTTACCTTATCTGAGACCCCCACAGCTACCGCACCCTGTAGAGTATCTCCTAACTCCTTAAGGAGATCTCTGTGTAGTCTGGTGAAATGTGTGAGATAGTTCAGGGATTAAAGAGTAAAGGCCGCTGAACTAAACATGCAGTTTCAGTATCTGTCCATGATCCTAGAATCCCTATTAGGAGGATGAACAGATGTGGAGGTCTCTGATAGCTCCTTCTTAGTGGCTGCCACCGCCGCCACCACCACAGCATCAACAGATACTCCTTTGGGCAAGGAAAGCCTTGTCCTGTGGTGACGTAATAAATTTATTTGGTTTCAGAGGGACTGGTTCTATGGTATCCGGGTACTCCCACGCCTTTCGAGAGAGAAGGTCCATCAACTCATCGAAAGGCGGAGTCACCCAAAAGGTGGAGGGTTGAGACCTGAAAGCCTTTAGGAGTACTGACTCATCATCAGTAGGGTTTAAGGGGATTCCAGCCACCCCTCTGTTTTAGGATTTCTAAGATATCACCAAAAGATATCATCAGAGGGGGACTGTGGGGACCCTTCTGACTCATCTAAGTCAGTATCTGATGTGATGGATTCCTGTGGGGAATCCAGATACTTCCTCATGAAAGTTCTCTTCCTGGGAACCTCCTCAGAGGGAGCTTCTGGGGAGTTCCCAGAAGAACAGGGCTCACCTGATGGGGGGACCTGAGATTCCGGGTCTCCACGCTTTTGAGGAATCAGTGAAGCAGAGTCAGACACAGTAACTTTAGGGGAGGAGATTGCTGGTACCAATGACGTGGGTGCTCTAGGGTACAACACTCTCCTCATGGCATCAAAAAGCCTGTGGCTCCGGTCCGAAGACACCCCTGGATCCATAGAAATAGGCAGTCTCCGCAGTGCCGAAACTGTGGGCTCCGAGCCTGAGGTACGTACCGAGCTCACCTGAGCCGTGGCCCCGAGAGACAAAGTCAGCACCAGAAGATTGGTATGACTATCCTCTCCAGACCCAACCGGTGAGTGTCGGCTCCTAGACTCTAAGGTGGGTGTGGAAGAGGTCAGAGTAGTCGGAACCAAAAGCCCAATGGGTGTTGGCTCTGACAGTTCCACAATCATCGGTTCCAAATACTCTGGCTCTGAAACTTCAGGTCAAATCGGAGGAGGAATCAAAGAAATGGGTTGAGTCTGGGTCTGTTCCAAAGCCCTAAGGGACGGACCTGATAGAATTCTAGTTAGTGCCTGTGACTGAAGAAGTCTCTGCACCACTCAATCCATGTCCTTATCAGATAGTCTTGAGGACCGGGAAGCAATGGATGATGTCTCAGACTGGAGGATAGGAGATTTTAAAGTGGGAGATACCGGCTCCCACTGACCACAATTACCTCTGGCTCCATAAGCTTAGGTACCGAGGTGGCAGTCTTACCAGATTTAGCTGTCTTTGAAGTTGATGAGCCCTTTTTTGGCTCTAACTCCAATGATGAGCTTGTAGACCCAGTTTTTTTAGGTTTGGTAGGCTTGTCTTTGTCTAAGGCTTCTTGAAACAAAGATTTCAGGAGACTTCTTGCTATCAGTTTACTCTTGCTTTCATGAAGAATGCAAGAGCTAAAAGAGTGAAAGATGGCACAATTTTCTTGTAGGTGAAGCTCACCCAAACAATAAACACAGTTTGTATGGCCATCTGTAACTGACATATCCTGTCCACATTTCAAACATTTTTTCAACCCAGATTTAACTTTTTCAGACATGACTCTGTCAACTGAGAATTACCCAAGGCAGAACAAACAATAGTTCTATATGTAAGAAAAAATGTATGTGTATGTGTGTGTGTGTGTGTGTATGTATGTATATATATATATATATATATATATATATATATATATATATATATATATATGAATCACACAGCACACAGCTAATATCTATATAAGAAAAAAATAACCCTAATAAAGGAGGGTCTAAGATTAACTATAATAATTGCAAGAAGCAAAGATATATATTAATGCCCTAATAAAAAAATGGGCTACATATAAAGGATAGGGAGCAAGTTATGTAAATCTAACTCTAAGTATTACATTTTACTTATAGAAAAAAGTATCCAACTGTAATCTAACTAACAATTAACAACAAACAGGAAAGAAAATATCTACTTTAGACAAATATCAAAAAATTGACAATACTGGCCATTGCTGTCAATGAATGAGATCTGAGGAAAGCACTGTTGCATCATGGACTAGGGAGTAGGCCACAAACTGAAGATTTCGAGCTTTAACATTTGGCTGAGTTGGAGCCGAGGATCGGCTCCGAACCCATCAGTGAGAATGAAGGTGAGATAGAACAACTTCACATCTGAGGTTATGAATTACCTGCAAAGTGAAGGATTTAGTGTAGAAAATCTAACTCGAAAAACATTACAGCAGAATACAGCAATGGATCCACAAATTAAGTCAAAGCCAGTGGCGTGGGAAAATTCTTATTAGTTGTCAGATGAAGATATTCTGGAGTCTTCCATAGGAAACCAGTGCAAATGTCCATTTGGAGTTGCACATCAAGTGGCCAATGTTGTGGTGTTACAGACCAGCATGTTTCTATATGAAAAAGGCTGTAACCGAAGAGAACGTGGCACAGGAAGATGTTCTGGAACTACCTACAGAATGCCCACAGGAAACAGAGAACAAAGGATATGTCCTCATTTAAGAAGAAAATGACCTAAGAGAAGAGTTGCTTGATTTAAAATAGATGGACAGACATATTAAGATCAGTGAAATAATCAGATTACAGAAAGTCAATAAAACCCAAAAAAGTTGGAAATGATCACAGTAATTAGGACTGTCCACAGAAATTCATGTGCTATAACAGAAGTAAATAAGGATATATTACTGTGCAGCTAAACTAATAACAGGTAAAGTCTTACCACAAAACTATAGGGTAGTAAAGGAAAAGAAAGGGAGAAATCAAATGCCATCATGAAAGTATCCAACAGAGAAAACTATAAAGCAATTAAGACAAGATGTGTCACTGTTAGAAGACTACAGAAGAGGGAACAGATCAACAAAATACTCAAAGATAGATGTGATAAAAGCAATGCACAGTATCAAAACAGATCAGGATCTATCGTGCACTATCGCAGATAATAAACTAAAAATATCAGCATAGGCAGAAAAACTTAGAAGATATGCACATAAATACAAAGGAAAAGTACAGAATTAGCAATTTTTGATGACCAAAAAAGTTTTATAGAGGACTGGGAAATGAGGCAAAAGGAATCCAAACACCACCAAAAAAAAAAGTAGAAACAGATACATTTTGGAGAAATATTTATGAAGACCCTGTGGAACATAAAGATGCTAATAGAAGTAGTAAAAGAAAGAGTAAGAAGTTCAAATGTACAAGATTATGCAATGAGATGAAGTAACAGCCAGAGAGATTGAAACAAAGTTAAGAAACGCTCCTAACTGGAAAACCCCAGGCCCAGATGCAATACCTCACTTCTGGTTAAAAGTATTAACAGCTTTACATGAAGATTTAACCATGAGTAAGAACTATTTATATATAGACCCTGAACAGACAACAACCTAGCTAACAAGAGGAAAAACAATACTCCTACTTAAGAGTGAACCCACAAGCTATCCTAAAAACTATAGACCAATTACTTGCCTTACGGTGACATGTAAACTATACACTGGAATTGATGCAGAATTTATAGACATTTAGAAAAAAACTCAATCATAGCAATCGAACAAAAGGGTAATAATAGAAAGTCATACAGAACAAAGCATCATTTAATGTTAAATAAAGTCATAACAGAGAACTGTAAAAAGGAGAAGAATGGATTGACTATAAAAAAGCATTTGACAGTATCCCACATTCATAGATAAAAGAGTGCTTACAAATGTACAAGATACACCCTACATTGATGGAGTAAATTACAGCGACCATGAAACACGGTCAAACCACCCTGCAGTTAAGCCATGATAAAGGACAATTTATTATTCCATGGATAAAAATTCAAAGGGGGATATTCCAGAGTGACTTTCTTTCACCGTTGCTCTTTTGTCTTGCCCTTAACCCATTAAGCTGTCAACTTAACAAGAATAGGTCATGGTTATAATTTGGCTCCCAGAAAATAAGAAAGTGTGAAGACTTATCTTCTTTTTGTAGATGATTTAAACTGTATAGTTCATCAGATGAGGAACTAAAAGCACAACTGCAAGTAGTCAAAACTTTTTCAGATGATATAAGAATGTCATCTGGTCTTGATAAATGTGCAAAAGCAACCTTTAAAGCAGGGAAGCTGTAGCACCAAGAAAACATCAGTTTAAGTTAGGAATGTGGTATAAGAGAACTTGAGCAAGAGGAACTGTATAAATACATGGGAATTGATAAAGGATCAACAATAAAACATGAACAAATGTGATTACAACTCAGTAAGGAACATTTTAGAAGGCTTAAATTAATATTAAAACAGCACTGACATCTAAGAACGACAGTTTTGGAGTAATTTACGGACCCAAAGGGTGTTGGATAGATCAGACAGGAAAACAAGACGGATGCTTCATGCTCATCAAATGAATTATAAAAATCAGTGCATACCAAGATTATATATATTCCCTGTTCTGAAGGAGGTATGGACCTCCTCGAAATTTGATTCCATGTATGGATCTGTGATAGTGGGACTGCATACATATCTGCTGACCTCACAAGACCCAAACATAGTGAAAGTTTTGAAACATGAGGAGAACAAGTCTAAGATTACTTCCCTGCTTAGTTTAGCAGAAGCATATTGCCATCAAGTGGGAATGGAAATCAAACCAGAAGTAGATACAAATCAGGTAGCGACTGAATGTGCCAAAAAAACAAAAGAAAGAATATAAGGTGAAGGGTCATATAAAAAGGCAAAAATGTGGAAAATGCATAAATGTAGTTGCAAGTATAGGAAAGTCTTGGAAAAACCTCATGTTGATCAGGATCGAATGCAGGAATGGTTGAAGAGAGGTGAATTTAAATCAAAGGATGAAAGGTTAATATTGGCAGCTCAAGACAGCGGACTACATACACATTGGTTTACAAAGTCCACTGAACAAGTGGGAGAAACCGACAAATGTAGGCTTTGTAAAACAGAATTGGAAACAGTCTTAATCTCATTGCTGGGTGTGATATACAAATGCAGAAGGACTGTATACTGAAAGGCATAATAATGTCGCAAAACTGCTGCACTGAGGATTGTGCAAACATTATAATATTGAAGTAGCTGAAAAACACTGGAAACATGAGCCACAAAGCATTATAGAAAATGATAAAGTTTATATCACATGGGGTCATCCATTACCAACAGTTCAAAAATAGATGCAAGAAAAAAGATACAGTAGTCCATGAAAAGAAGACAAAAGTAGCACTGATTATTAAAATCACTACACTGAGTGACTACAGTGTCTTATGTATAGAGAGATGCAAAGTCATAAAATACCAGGATTTTCAGGCAGAAAACAAGGGCAATGTGGAAGAAAGATATCCAGGCAATTCCAGTAGTAGTAGTAGGAGCAATGGGTCTTATAAAAAAGAATTTATAATCATACTTAGATATGTTACTGATGCATGTGACTCTATACAAATTGCAAAAGGAGTCATTATTGGGCACATTGCAGATGCTGTGAAGAGCACTTCTGCTAACATTAAAGACTGAAACAATACTATGTCATGAACTTTAATTATACCTTGACTTAGAAATGGGGTCCATTCCTGTCATGGTATTAGAAACCCAAAACTCTTGGAGAAAATATAATTGAAAAAAAAAAAAAGCTCAAGTCACCTCCCATTGGAAAAAGTCCTTTATCTTCTTCTCCACAAAGGAGACACCTCCACAAAATTCTTTAACTATAGGCCAACTGCTATTCTTTCATCACTATCAAAACTTCTAGAGAAATGTATCTACAAACAATTCCATCGATACCTACTCGACAAAAATCTCTCTCTCACCAGACATGGATTCATACCAGCACACAGCACTATCACTACTCTACTATCCTTTGCTGACACTGTCAGTAAAGCTCATGACTCTGGAAACTTTGCCTCATCTTTGCTCTTAGCCTTATCCAAAGCCTTTGACACCATCACCTTTCCCCAACTCTTATCTCAACTATGCCTTCTGTGCTTAACCTCAACATTCTTAAAATGGTTCACTAGCTATCTCTTTAACAGATATAAATCTATCAAATGGAATTCTAATTGATCCCCTTACTTACCAGTTAGCACCGCGGTACTCCAAAGTTCAATACTAGGTCCACTCCTTTTCAACATTTTCATTAATCATCTTAATACTGCCACCAAACAATCTGCCCTTATCCAATATGCCAACAACTCCACTTTAATCTGCTCTGCCAGTAAACTGACTCATCTACAGAGTTTAACTAAAGAAGCATTCAACTCCATTGAATCCTAGCTCCCTAGCAACCATCCTACTACTTAAACTAAAAGCAACTAAACTTCTACTATTTTTACCAAAATAATTTGCTCCAGATTTATTACTTCTATTTTTATTTATTTTATTTTACATTTGCTAACCGGGAAGGTCCGACTGGACCAGGTCCATTTACAGCGGAGGCCCGGGGAGAAAAGCTGCAGCAATTAGTTTGACAAAACAATACAACATATATAGTTTAGCAAAATGATAAACATATATGGTGAACAATGTAGTTATACAACATATTTGGGAAACAAAATGAGCAATAAAAAAACACTGTAAAAAGAATGGCAAGAACAGTTACTTCTCTGAAAAATACTTCAATAGATGTGGTTTCACACACTAAACTGTCAGGTGTAACTATTGACAACAATCTGAAGTTTAACCTGCATTTCAGCAACAACATAAAAAAACTAATCAAACATTGGCATGATGTATAGGGCTAAAAAAATCATCTCCAACTCCACAAAAGTAACACTTGCCACTACGCATCTCTTATCCTCCCCTTCTTTACTTTTCACCTATTCTAGCCAGTCTTTACTCTAACCTCAAAGTAAAACTTATTCACTGTTATAATAAAATAAGTACATTTGCCACAGGGCAGGCCCACTACTCTCACCATTGTTCTGCTCTCAAGTCCCTAAATTGGCTAGAACTACCCCACCTTCTCACCTTTAATCAACTAACATTAACACTGTACAACTTCTCATTTTCTTAAACTACATACTTTCTCCAACATTATATTCCATCCCATGACCAACGTTCTTCTCACAAGTATCTACTATTTATCTACCAACCTCAAAGATCAAAATGATATTTTTCTGTACTCTCACTGTGTTGCCAATTCATGAATTCTACAATCAATCAGACTTACACCCCACTATATACCTCTCAATCTGGAAACATCAAAAATCTGGAAAAAGGCCCATGAAAAATAGCTACAAATCAGTATGCTGATTAACATAAAATTTGCATGCAAAATTATGCAACCATGCTCATTCCAATGGAATTGTGGGATAGCAACTTTCAAACACAACCTGAAGAAGAGACAACTAAAATATGGCCCCAGAGTCCCCTGCAGCCATTCCAATGTCCCATTACTTGGGACTATTTTGCCCCATTTACTATAAACTCTGTATGGTGCATACTGCTTTACTTTTACAATGATTGATTGGATTTCATTTAAAACTTTTATGTTACATTTTATAGCACACACACTAATAGACATCTGCTAAACAAAGCAATACAGTCTCACAATGAAAACAGACTTAGCATTAAAACTTCTCTGCCCTTGAAACTCACATTCATTGAAACAGGATTCAAACCCAAATTCAAAGAAAATGCATCTGGCCAGTGGTGGATAAAGATGATCTTTGGGCTGTTTTGATTGACTTGTTCAATAACTTCCAGTGCATTCTCAGCAATAACATTATTTTCTGTAAAACATCATAAGTATTCTACTCCTCCATCTCACTATACCCTACAAACACTTCAACTTAAGAGACATTACCTTTCTAAAGCCTTTAGGGAAACTAGATACATGAATTTTTTGTAAGAGTTTTCTTGCTCATCATACTATCATTCCTTCCAAAAATCCATACATATCATTTAAGCTACAGCTGAGGAAAGTATTAGTTTTGTGGAGAAATCTAAATAAATATTTAACCAGGTCATATAATTCTACAATGAGCAGTACAATTTTGGTATAAAGGGACAAGAAAGTCTCTAATATTTAAATGTCACAATTACCATTTAAAAGTGTGCACTAACGTACTTATACTCAGAGAAAATGCTTTAACTTCCATATAAGAACATTTCTGTCCGGTATCCTTTATTAAACCTACAGTCATTATAGTAGTAGATTCATTTAAACATTTCAGTACTCTGTCAATATGTATGTAACCAATAATGTGGCACCTTGTTACAGTTAGGCATGTACTCTTATTTATTCTAGCTCTAAAAGCCCTATAAGCCAAAAGACCTACTTAACTTTATTACAGTATATTGTCTATAGACCTACAACAATCCTACATTCAGAACTGCACCATATGCAATAATACTTGCTGTAAGGTCACTAACAAATTAAATGCCCCCACAGCAAATAATTCCCTTTCACTTTGTTTAAAATATCATTACAAATACACTGAACTATTTGAATTGCAATCAGTTTAAAAATGGCTTTTCTGACAGAGCTCCAGTCATAAACCAGGTCACTATTGTCTAATGCAGGTAAATAAGAAATACCAATGCTCAGCAAATATAATTTTTTTAGATTTGTCTGCTTTTATGTTTACTTTTATTTTTAAGAATATGTAAGTTCTCATACTGAAATCATGCCCATGAATATCAAAGCTTTTAAACTTAAGCCACTTCTGGTCTACAATAACAAAAAAAAATGTTTTCTCTGTCTTCTTCCTAATAACTAACAAAAATTCAACCAGCAATCATGAAATAAAAAACTTTGTGTGATATGTTGCCTAAAAAAGTGATAAACGTTTTGTGGTAATATTACTAAGATGTTACATAAGCATTCTCTTAAAATCATAATTATTTCCCAGTACAGCTTTCATTATAATAATAATTTCATTATAATGGCAAGAAATATAATCCATGACATCAAACTCTCAGCACTTTATATTGCTTTTGTCTCATAAAAATACTTTTTTTTTTTATAAAAAAACAAGTACCTCCTTGTCCTGAGTTGGTGCAGTCTTTAGAGTATAAATATTTATGTGACAAGGGAGTGGGGGATGTAGACCCACATATAGTGGTGCAGGGCATACCTCTCAACTTCTAACACCAAGAAATCTGGAAAAAAACATAAACAATGGGGGGAACAAAGGCCTAAAAATAGGGACACTTTTTAAATATTGTTTTTATAAACTTAGTAAGTTGATAAAATAACATGTTTTGCATAACCATGAATTTTCTGAAGGGTATAATGAAGTCTGTAACTCAAATGTCTGCCATCTGCCATTATTTTCTGACTTCACTTCAGTCCTCAATGATTTGCCAGAGAAAACCACAATTTAATGAGAAACAGACAAAAAGTATGTGGCAAAAATCTGGATGTTCTGCAAAAATGTGTACAGTTGAGACTGAGGTGATATGATACCAAATGCTTACAGCTACAGTAACAGGACCCCAAGCATTGGTTAGCATAACTTAGCAATTATTTTTATGTTTTTACCTGAAAGTGGAGCTAGGGGAAGAAGTAAAATATTCTTCATGTCTGGTCGCCGATGTTGCACCACCCCTCTCTGACTCGAGTCTGACTGCTGCTGCTGTGTGCTCTGCTGCACACTGAAGTCTGCCTGACTCTGAAACGAAAAGGTTATGGCTTGCTTTGTGATGGGATAGCCTTACCGACAGTCACTGAGTTGATTTTAACATCAGACTTCTAATTAAAAAAAAAAATTACTGTTGGGTCTGTTGCTCTCTCGCAGTCTGACCCCTCCACTGTAGCCTGTGTGTAGTCCAGTCCCCAAGTCCCGAACTGACCCTCTATAAACTAACTCCAAGGTTCTAATTAACTCTAATTTGACAGAAGCTCTCCTCTGCAAGTCTGCATGCACTTGGCCTTTAGATTAACTGCTACTGCACCGAAATCCGAGACGCATGCCTACTGTAACACGTTGCTGCTACCCAAACATAAACGTACAGCCAATGAATGAGTTAGTCACACCCTTCGAGCCCTCAGACAAATTCCGACAGGCTGCTCACGACACTTATGTCATCACGCACATGATGACGTCAGAGGAAAAATTGCAGAGGAAAGAAAATTTTTAAAAAAAGGGCGGGAAAGAATCGGGAATAAAGGGGGCCAATTGGAAATTCATAGCACCCCATTATTTGGACCTCAAAACTGGTAAATGCTGAGGAATTTGGCACGGTTGAGAGGTATGCCCCACTACTATTCCTTCAACTCTAGGCTGAAAGAACATCTAACCAATAACTGGATCTGCCCATGCTCCACTCCATCTTAGTACTCATTACTATTCCCTTATCCCAAGTTTGAATGTACTTTCTCTTGATCTATCCTATTTCCCTTTCTGCATGACCTACCTTCTAGCCTCCCTTTCAGTAAACTTAGTACAAAATACTCTAGCCAGAAAGTGTATTTAGTGTGCCCCAACGTATTACTTATTCTGTCATATATTCTTGCATTAATATGTAGCAGACATATTAGGAATTTCTCCTGTACCTTGTATATAATGAGTGTTCAACTTACTGATTCCTTATTATATCCACAAATTGTAATGCTGCTTTTTTGTCTGCATAGGATGTCCTAACCATATTGTTTATCTTTTTACTGTATACCACAAACTGTACTCTTGCGTTACTGTCTTAGTCTTTGTAACCAATTTCGATATGTAATTTTGTTCCATATGTACTGTGGAGCTTTTCTTCCCGGACCTCCACTGAAAATGGGCTCATACCCATTCGCATTTTCCCGATAAATAAATGTCAAATAAATAAATAAATAAAATGTAGGGAGTGGGGGTACACAGAGTGATGATCCTACCCAAAAGTAAGGGGTGCAGAGAGTGATGGACCTGCTCAATGGAGGGGATGGTGGTGCAAGGAGGGATGATCCTGCCCAAAGAAGGGGAGGTGCATACAGTAACGGTCCTGCCCAAAGAAAGAGTGAGGTTGCTGGGAGAGATAACTCTTTCCAAAGGAAGGGTAAAATACTGGAAGTGTGAAGACTTTCCTTAGTTGCAAATACTAATTCATAAAGGGCTCCAAATAAAAAGTACAATTGTGTACACTTACCATAAATGTAGATGTTCGAGTGTATTCACTGTTGCAGTCATTACATTTGGGTAATCTGCTGGCAGGTTGCCCTCAGTCAGCCTGAATAACAGTGTCTTGGGCCCTGCATCAGTTGCAGTCTCCTCTTCCATGACGTCAGGTCGTCAGGGGTATAAAATATGTAGCCAACGCCATTTTATTCAGTTTTTCTTGCCCCAGATGTCAGGTGCCCCCCAAATAGGGAGCAAAAATATATATATAAATAAACAGTAAATATATAAATGCACTTTTAGAAAAATAAACATTACCTTCAACTAAAAGCAAATACACCACAAAGGCTTTTGAGTATAGTGAAGGAAAGAAAATGTATAGAAAAGGGGGATGGTGGGTGGGTAACCCGGACTGCAACAGTGAATACACTCAAGCATCTACATTTATGGTAAGTGTACACAACTGTACTATGTTCTTCATGTTTCACTGTTGCAGTAATTACATTTGGGTAGAATCCCATAGCTATGGATGGGAGGATGGAACTAAACAGCATTAGGAGTGGCTATAATGCCCTGCAGGACTGCAGTGGCAAAGCCTGCCCTGGATTTGGAGAAGAGAGGTAAATGATAATGCATTGTGAAGGTATGAACAGAGCTCCAAGTAGCAACTTCTAGAATATCTTTGGTTGGGACCCCTCTGAGAAAAGCTGCTGAAGTAGAGGCAGCCCTGGTGGAATGTGATCTGATCGCCTTGGGCACAGGTTTACCATGGTGCAAATAGCAAAAACAAATGCAGTGGCTTATTCACTTAGAAATAGTCTGCTTTGATATAGCCTTCCCCTCTGACCATGCAGCAAATGTTACCAGTAATTGCTCAGACTTTCTTACAGATTTGGTCCTGTTTAAGTAGAATCTTAGCTGTCTGTGTACATCCAATGAATGCAGAATCCGCTCCCCCTTGTTCTGTGGATTTGGGTAAAATGTTGGCAGGTGAATGGTCTGGTTAAGAGCCACACTGGATACCACCTCAGGCATAAAAGAAGGAATTGTCCTGAGGGACACCCTGTCCGGGTAAAATATAATAAAAGGATCCACTGCCATGAGAGCCTGTAGTTCTGAAACCCTTCTTGATGAAGTGACCCCCCAAGAGAAAAGCTGTTTTCCAAGACAGAAATTTTATATCCGCAGTAGCTGTGGGTTCAAAAGGAGGCAGGGTGAGTTTTTCCAGCACAAAACTGAGGTCCCATGCAGGAGTTGGTGATCTTCTGGGAGGCCTTAAATTTTTGGCCCCTCTAAGATACTGTTTAAGCAGAAGATGAGAAAAGAGGGGAGGCTCTGTGTTGTAATGAGCCGAGATGGCAGAGGCATGGATTTTTATTGAAGAAAAAGATAGACCCTTGTCAAGCATCTCAATCAAATATTGTAAAATCTGAGGACTATTGGGCTTTGCTGTGTCTATTCCTTGTGCTTGATTCCAAGCACAGAATCTCTTCCATTTATCAGTATAAGATTTTCTAGTACTATGCCTTCTGGCTTCCAGAATGACATCCATCACAGATTTACTGAGAGGTGTTGTTTGAATAATTAGTTGATTAGCCATGCTGCAAGATTCAGAGTTTGGAGCTGAGTGTGCAGAATTTGATAGTTCTGCTGAGACAGTAGATGAGGTATTTGAGGCAAGTACCATGGAGGAAGGTGAGACATATTCCTTAGAAGTGGGTACTAGTGCTGGCAAGGCCAGTTCGGAGCAATTAGGATCATTTTTGTTTTTTCCTGTCTGGCTTTTATTAAGACCTTGGAGAGCAGAGGCAGAGGAGGAAAGGCAAAGACTGATTGGTTTTTCCAGCTGAAGGATAGGGCATCCACTTTCCATGGTTTTTTGTGATGAGCTCTTGTGCAGAATTTGTCCAACTGATAATTTTGGGGAGAGGCAAATAGATCTAGACAAATAGATCTACGTCTGGGCTCCCCCACTTCTGTGTTAACATGCTGAAGATTTGTGGATCCAGTTTCCATTCATGCGGGTCCATAAGATTTCTGCTTAGGTCATCTGCCAGAGTATTTTGCTTTCCTGGCAGGAACTGAGCTTGAAGATGTATTTGGTAAGTCAAGGCTGTGTTCCATAAGGCCATGGCTAGTCTGCAAAGGTGGTAGGAATGTGTACCCCCCTGCTTGTTTATGTACCACATAACTGTGGTGGTGTCCATCTTTATCAGTAGTTGTCCTGGATGAATTAAGTCCTTGAAGGCTGTCAGAGCATTCTGAACAGCTAGCATCTCTTTCTGGTTGATATACAGATGCAATTGGTTTGGGGTCCATTTGCCCTAAATGCATCTCCCTGCCAGGTGGGCCCCCCAAGCATAGTCTGATACATTTGTAGTTAGAGTTTGGGTGGCGGGGGTAGAGTGAATGACAGTCCCTTGTTTTGGTGACATGTCACTGCCCACCAAAGAAACTCCTGTTGTAGGCAGGGAATGAGAGGAATCATTGTTTCTAAACTGTGACAATGTTGACTCCATAAAACTTTTTAGGTACCATTGAAGTTTCCTCATATGCAGTCTCGCATATGGAATTAGTAGAATGCAGGATGCCATGAACCCCAAAGCCTGCAGAATTTGTCTTGAAGATAACTTGGTTTTTGTTGCCATTTGGTTGAAGTATGTTGTCAGTTGCCTTTGTTTGTCTGGCGTGAGGTAAGCCATCTGGGCAGTTGTATTCAAGCTTGCACCCAGGAATGTAATTATCTGAGAGGTTACCAGCTGTGATTTCTTTTCATTTATGGTGTACCCTAGGCATGCTAGAAGCCTTTTTACAACCGTCAGGTGTTGAAGAAGAGTGCCCTTGTCCTCTGCTTGAATGAGACAAGTGTCCAGATAAGGATACATTTGAATTCTTCTTAGACTGCAGAATGCAATTACTGGTGCCAGGCACTTTGTAAAGACCCTGGGCGCAGCAGATAAGCCAAAGGGCAGTGCAGAGAATTGGTAATGCAAAAAACCTGCTTTGAAGCGGAGGTATCTTCTCCATGATTCCCTTATTGGGATATGCAGGTATGCCTCTTTTAAGTCTAGAGTTACTAACCAAGCATTCCTGCCTAGCATAGGCAGTAGCTGTTGTAAAGTCAGCATTTTGAATTTTGGAATGTCCAGGAACGTGTTCAAAATCGATAAGTCCAGTATTGGACGCCATGAATTGTCTTTTCTGGGTACCAGGAAAAGTCTTGAATAAAAACCTTGTCCTTTTCCTTTTCTGGTACCGGTTGAATAGCCCCCATATCCATGAGGGACATGACTTGTTTCTGGGCCTCTGCCCACTGGTTTTGTGGCAGATCCAGCCATCCGTTTGGAATTGGCAAAGTATGGAAATGAAATCTGTACCCCTGGGATACTATGTTTAATACCCACTTGTCCTGGGTAATTAACTGCCAATTTTGAGCATGAAGTGCTAGTTTTCCCCCCAAGGGGGCTGCCAAAAGATAAGTGCTTGGTGATGGTAGAGGAAAGTCATTGAGACTGCTTACTGTAGGGTTGTGCTTTGTTTCCTCCAGATTTGGAGGTGGCGGCACCCCATTGCTTTGACCTGTAAGAACCCTGTGATTGGTATCTGGAGCCTTTTGGGTGCCTGGATTTGCCCTGAGTGGCTCTGTTGGATACAGGAAAGGACCAATTTTTAGTAGGTCAGTGCCTACTGAACTTGGGTGGCTGCACTTGCAATAAATCTTTTACAGTTTGCATAAATTTAGCTTTGTCTTCCATTTTCTTTAAAACCTCTTCTGCCTTATTACCAAACAGAATATCATGCTGCAAAGGGGCATCCAACAATTTAGCTTTAACATGATCAGGCAGATTTTGCTTCTTGAGCCAGGCATGTCTTCTTATCCCAGATCTAGTAACGACGACCCTACAAGAGGCCTCCAAGGAATCAAAACCACATTGCAAAGTATGTTTCCATTCTGTTCTGCTGAATGCAATAATTCCTGTAACTCTTTATTTTCCACACAATCAGAAATCAACAACATTTTCTGTTTCAGTAAGCCCATAACATGCTGTTGATATTTAAGCATATGAAAATGGCAGTTTAAAGCCCTGATTGCCAAGGCTGCAGACGTATAAACCTTCTTACCCCATCTATCCAGCGCCCTGAAATCTCTATCAGAAGGGGTAGGATTTTTGGCTGAAGAGGCCTTTAAACCCTTGGGACCCTGAGAAATAGTCTCAGGATCAGGAGCAGGATTTTTGAAAAGAAATTTGTGGGAGTCAGGAACCCTGTAATATCTGTCTGGCTTACTAGGAGCCAGAGGCAGGGAATCAGGAGCCATGCTTGATTCTGGGAACACATCAACAACGTCTAATACAGGAGGTATTGCCAAAGGCCTATGCTGAGGAAGAAGAAGGAAATCCCTAAGCCTCGTTTTTTGATTCAGAGAAGTCCTGACTCTCCCAGTGAAAATGTTCCCTTAAAGTATGCAAAGTCTCTCCAAAAGAGTGATCCTCAGGAGGAGATGCAGATGGGATGGATTCCTCTGCATCAGAATCCTCATAGGGTGGAATAGAAAATTCCTGATCAGAAGAGGAATCAGAAGAAATGGAAACCTGATCTGAAGATTCATAATCAGTGCCTTGCCTAGGCCTCTTAGCGGGGGGGGGGGGGGGTAACCCCTGATCAAGGTAATTAAATCCTCAGCCATTTTGATCATCTGTTTTTTTAGGCATAGGGGCCTGAGCACGTGGCTCATGCGTCAGTTTTTAGACATAGAAGTTGTTTTTGACCTTGTTTTTGTTGCTGGCGTTGGTTTAATATAAAAATGTTGAGGCCTGAAAACACCCTCAGAAGCCGGTGCCTGCTCAGCGACTCCGGACCCATCCAAGGGAGAGACATCTGCGGGTTCAATACTCTGAGAATCTTGCGGCATACCAGACTCTGAATGGGTCTCGGTAGAGGCCTGAGACTCAAAAGTAGTGGGTATCAGGGGCTGAAAAAGCGCCTGAGTACCGGTGAACCGGCGACTGGCTTAGGAGAAGCTTTGTCATCCGTTTTGGACCTCGACGGTCTGTCTCTGTCTTTTTCTTTGCGTTTTTTATGAACTCTGGTAGTCGGATTGCTAATTGACGACATTTCAGGATAATTAAATCTTGCACCAAAATATTTAGAAGCAAAAATATACTGACGCTTAATAGTGCGTTGGTTAAATCTAGCACAAAACCAACAGCAAGGCACGTTGTGATGTGGGCTTAGGCAAGGAATACAGTACAAATGAAAATCCTTATGAGGTATTTGCTTCCCACAAGTAATGCAATTATTAACTTTTACTGACATCGGTAAGGAGCAAGAAAAAGTTTCCCCAATGGGGTACTTAGTTTTAGTTTGAAGACTTCGGTTCTGAAACTCGAATACGAAAATTTCAGGAGTCGGCCGACCGGCACTTGCGAACTGCTTCTGCTTCGGGAACCGCACGGCAAGAAAGACTGAATAAAATGGCGTCAGCTGCATGTTTAATACCCCTGACGACCTGATGTCATGGAAGAGGAGACAGCAACTGACGCAGGACCCAAGACTTTGTTATTCAGGCCGACTGAGGGCAACCTGCCAGCAGATTACCCAAATGTAATGACTGCAAAATTGAAACATGAAGAACATCAGGGATTCATGCAAAAAACACAACTGGAGCCAAAATCATATATCTAAATTATACTGAAACACACAGAACACTGCGTCTTGGCTGAATAGCTTTCATGGGTCAGAAAACGGGTCTATATTAGAACATCGACAAAGCCATTAATCGAATGGCTTTATAATAGAAAATGCAGGTAAAATAACTTGCTTTTGTGGGGGGCTGTGCCCCCCCCCACTAATTATATACATACCAACTCCGAGATCAAACTACAGTGAGGAAAGGGCAAATTTTCCAATCTTCACTGTACCGCAATCTCACAAAACACACTTATATTAAAGGCATTTTCGAGTATAAAGCCGTTTGATTAACAGCTTTGTCGATGTTCTAATATAGACCCCAGAAAACAACTTCTAAAATCTTTTTAGAGTAGAAAAAGAATGACATCACCAGGTTAAGGAACCATTCACAATCACATGAATAAAGGAAGTTTGCCAGAAACAAAATTTTACCCAAAATGAAAAATTACCTAAGATCTTACACATTAAAGAATAAGATTGTATAAAAGATAAAATATCACTGAATAAAATGTACGTCACCTAAATATATATTGTAAATAAATATCTCTGAGACACAAATAATATATTTAAACATGACAGCTTTCACAATTATTTTAACAAATTTAGTATTTTAAGCTGTAAGGTATCAAATAAGAATATAAAACTTTCTTCCGTATGCCACATTGTGAAAGATGTGTCATAATATAAATAAGCTGAAATGTACAAAAAATCTCAAAAGGCTATGATTCTGGGAGCGTCCATAAGCAAAATGTTAGGCCACTGAGCTAGAAATTGAGCCATTCTAAATATCCCTTATATGTTATTGAGTTCATCATATGCATTATTTGCATATAAATGACCAGCTGCTGTCCAAATAAGTGCCCAAATTGACCAAGTAGTTCATCACATTAGGGGAATTTCTATAGGCAAAACCTTCAAAAGCACCTCAATCCACACACACACTAATGAACTCACACTCAATATAATATGCCCATGTGTTCTGGACACCCCCTTTGACAAAAGGAGAATAACTTATAACAAGAGAGGTCTTTGAACAAAGAGGGTATAAATTCAGCTTTGTAGGAAATATCAGATCTCTCAGTACTTACGTCTTCCAAGTTAAGTGACACTAAAGAATTCCTCAAATTTGGAGCAAGTGTAATCCTGAGTCCCAAAGCCAAGAAAAATGTCCAAAACTACCTGCTAAATATCCAGCTTCTCAGAACAAATTGGACACTCACTCAAAATTTTACTACAAGGTAGTCACCTGTAGCAAAGGAAAAGGAATTTACTGATGTAGATTTCCTATATAGGATTGTGGCTAACCTATTAAGCTTCATATAAATCTTATGTTTCAAATACTCTATGCTAATCCATTGTATATTTTCTTACAAAAGAAATAGCAATAGTGTTAGCACAGTCTGAAAAAAAGCTTTTAAGATGATCAAAAGACCATTTACAATGAAAGAAAGTTCTGAAAACCACGACCCTTCGGATAAGAAAAAAAAATTGCCAGTGTAGACACGTTTGTTTTCTGAAAGGACCATGAATAAGCAAGCATAATTAAGGCAAACTCTCTCAATAGTAGTACTTGCACTCTGCTGAAAAAAACTCTACTGTAATGAAATTTTTATTTAAATAATACTCACTAGGCTTGCATCCATATTTACTTAAATCATAATTATGAAACAAGAAAACAGCTAATGGCTTGCAGACCTCTGCAGTATCAGACTTGACAGTTAGCATGCAATTGCTGCAGAAAATGCCCACTGTGAATGCAATGTGACCACTTTAATTTGGAAATAAATATTAAAATGTATGCAACCTTTTAAAAGTGACCATCCACATAAAGGTTTCAAAAAATGTTGGCTACATATAATTTTGGCAACAACAGTGATGGCTCTGATCAAAGGAAAAGATGGGTTGCATAGGAGGATGGTTCTGTCTACAGGAAGGGGAAATCATTTAAAAGGCTGTTTCTGTGGACATGAGGTGCATACAGGGGTGGTTCATTACACAGAAAGCTAGGAGGATTGCAGAGAGTGAGATATTCAACCACATGAAAACAGGCAGTGGGGATTCAACATTCTGCACAAACAAGGGGGGGGGGTGCAGAAGGTGATGGTGTTGTGTAGAAGGGGGATTCTGTACATGTTGTTACTGCTCAAAGGAAGGAAGGAAGAAGTACAGAGAGTGATGGTTTTGTTCCTAGAAAGGCAAGAGATGCACAGAGTAATTCTTTCACTAAGAGGAATGGGAAGAGTGTGGACAGTAATGGTTCCAGTTAGAAAAAGTGTGAAGGTAGAGTGGGTGATGGTTCTGCACCAGGCAGTGGATTAGTGTAGACAGTGAAGATGCTGTTTAAAAGAATGTACCAAGTGGACAGCCATAAGTCTTAGTACTGTGACTAGTACCACCAGTGTGGTAAAGTATGTGTGGAGAAAAGGAAGACTGCTAATGGCTAAAGTCCAGTGAGGTATGGCGGTGATTATTATATATTTACTTATGTATTTATTTATTTATTACCAAATTTCCCCTAGTAGTATAACTACCACCTTGGATTTCTCCCTGTGAGGAGACTACCAGCCTAATGGGTCCTAACCCAGTCTACAAAGGATAAATGAAAAAAAAAAAATCAGTCTAGGCACAATGTTTAAATTGGTTTAAATGAGCATTTGTAATATATATGCAGTGCATGAAACATAGTGTTTATACTCTGATATCCGGAAAAAAGACAAATTAGTTTAGTACTACTATAGCACCAGACCAATGCTTAACTTGTTAATGTCTGGTCTCATGCTAGTTAGTCAAATCTGCCAGTAATGACCAGCAAACAGCAGCAGCAGTTTGTTTCTCCCTGCTGTCTGTGCCAGTCAAGGATCTATGACCTCTTCTAATAAACTTAGAAAAAGTTGCTAGAATAACATTTTATGAAGGATATGAACTTTAAACTCAAATGTATGTCATTATTCCCCACAAAGAATTATGATCGGGACTCTGATTCTAACCCTTAATTATGTGTTCTCAACATGGATGTTAAGATTCACATGTCAAGCTTCTCTCAAGGTAAAGTTCTTGGCATCCATGTTGAGAACACATAATAAGCAGGTTAGGATTGGTGACCTGCTCACAATTGTCTTTATTTTGTATAATAGATTGCAATGTTGTTCAATCTGAACAGTTATTTTTTAGGTTGTTTAATAAAACATTATTGAGAAAGGGGTTTTACTCAGATTTTGGTCAAGCTGTTTGACCATTGCCTTGTTTGTTGAACTAATAAACTATTTGGATATATCTTGATACTGCTTTTGGTTTTGTTTCCTGCTGGATTACTGGTTCTCAGCTCTTTGTATCCTTTCTGGGCATTATCACAGCAAGAGGTTCACTGGTTCAGTTCTTGGCTGGGGTGCCTTCTATGCCAAGTTTGCATGTCCTCCCTGTGTTCTTGTGAGTTTTCTCTGGATGCGCTGGTTTCTATCCACATTCCAAAGATATGCAATAGGTGAATTTGATACTCTAAATTGGGCATAGACGTGAGTGGTATGAAAGAATCGCCACTGCAGAGCTAGCCACCCAGCCACCCAGCAGTGTGAACCTTGGCTCTAGATTATCACTGTTGAAGTGATAACCCAAACCCATGTATAAAAATGGGAAAAGGGGATGTGCAAGGAGGGATGGATAAGTGTATGCGTCTGCCTGGAGTTTGTAGGGGAGCAATTGTATGTGTGTCCATATGGCTGAATGGATAAGAGGGAGAGAGAGAGTGTGTGTGTGCGCGTGTGTGTGTGTGTGCGTGTGTGTTTGCATGCACAAGTAGCACTGTTTGGGGAGGGGACACTAAACAACAGGAAAAACTCTACACATTGTGCCTTAAAGGCACTTAGCAAATCACATAAGAATGACTACAGCTGTCAGGTAGGTGGGGCACTACTCATCTGGCATAACATTTAGACTGTGCCTTAAAAGTATTTAAAAATTAACATAGAGAAATTACATAGATTGGGGGGAAACACATGACACCTGGAATAACTCTTCAGATTGTGCCATTAAGGCATTTAGAAAATAACCTAAAAAATCGTGTGGGTCAAGGGAGGCATACTTGACACCAATGAAAACTCTGCATATGACGCCCTAAAGGCGCTAAAACAAATTCAAATCCTGTACCCTCCTCACACAGTAGATATTTGCCCATTGTGCCACCACTAAACACTGAGAATATATGAATATATTACCTAAGTGTTACAAAAATTGAAAACTAAAATGGGAGAAAAGGTTGCAAACCTCACATGCTTGGAATAGTATGTAATAGCATTAACTGAAAGCACTAACTAATCCGTTAGTGTAGTAAAGGGTTATTTTACATAATAAGTATGAAATTCTAATGTCTAGCATTACTGACTGATGGCAAGCATCTGTAATTTCTGAAGTCAGGGACAAAAATAAGAAACAGACAGTGGGAATATTCAGTCAACTAAGGGGCAAGTAAGGTGCGTGTGTGTGTGTGTGTGTGTGTGTGTGTGTGTGTGTGTGTGTGTGTGTGTGTGTGTGTGTGTGTGTGTGTGAGAGAGAGAGAGACAAAGAGTGAATGGGGTTGCCTCTATCAAAGTGATGCACAGGCTACCAGCAAGAAAGTGATTTTGACTCACATATGTGTACACTGTGTAAATAGCCCAGTACAAAGGTTTCTAAAAATTCTGCAGCTAAAAGAGTTATTTACATTATAATATGTTAACTCATTGTAGAGGATTAAGGCTACAAAATGCTAACAATCTTTATTTAGCAATCACAAATTTGAATCAGACAGTATGCATTTGACTGTGACAAATCCAAATAACTAGACAGTGGTCCATGGGAGTCCCAGAAATAAGATGTGTTTCGACTGGGTTACTTGTTTAATAAATTAATACATGCAGATATTTGCTTGTGCTGTTTGGGGAAAAAGTATAAGTGACAGCCACCTGAAGTAAGGAAATATTCTTGGTGGGGAAGTGGAAGGGATCACTGCAGGTAAGACATTAGGGGGAGCCACATGAAGCAAGGAAATGTACTTAGTGAGAGTGTGGAAGGGGTCACTGTGTGAGAGCCAACTGAAGTAAGGAAACGTACTTAGTGGGAAAGTGGAAGGGGTCACTGCAGGTAGGACATTAGCGGGAGCCACCTGAAGTAAGGAAACGTACTTAGAGAGTGGATGGGGTCACTGTGTGACAGCCGTCTGAAGTAAGGAAGTGTACTTAGTGGGGAAGTGGAAGGGGTGACTGTGTGAGAGCTGTCTGAAGTAAGGAAGTGTACTTAGTGGGGGAGTGGAAGGGGTCACTGTAGGTAGGACATTAGGGGGAGCCATCTGAAATAAGGAAACGTACTTAGTGGGGAAGTGGAAGGGGTCACTGTGTGAGAATCACCTGAAGTAAGGAAATGTACTTGCTGGGGAAGTGGAAGGGGTGACTGTGTTAGAGCCACCTGAAGTAAGGAAACATACTCAGTGGGGAAGTGGAAGGGGTCACTGCAGGTAGAATATTAGGGGGAGCCACCTGAAGCAAGGAAATGTACTAAGTGAGAGAGTGGAAGGGGTCACTGTGCGAGTGCCCCCTGAAGTAAGGAAACGTACTTAGTGCGGAAGTGGAAGTGGTCACTGCAGGTAGGACATTAGGGGGAGCCACCTGAAGCAAGGAAATGCACTTAGTGAGAGAGTGGAAGGGGTCACTGTGTGAGAGCCAACTGAAGTAAGGAAACATACTTAGTGGAGAAGTGGAAGGGGTCACTGCAGGTAGGACATTAGCGGGAGCCACCTGAAGTAAGGAAACATACTTAGTGAGGGAGTGGATGGGGTCACTGTGTGAGACCCACCTGAAGTAAGGAAATGTACTTGCTGGGGAAGTGGAAGGGGTCACTGTGCGAGAGCCAACTGAAGTTAGGAAACGTACTTAGTGGGGAAGTGGAAGGGGTCACTGTGTGAGAGACACCTGATGTAAGGAAACGCACTTAGTGAGGGAGTGGAAGGGGTCACTGTGTGAGAGCCGTCTGAAGTAAGGAAGGGTACTTAGTGGGGAATTGGAAGGGATGACTGTGTTAGAGCCACCTGAAGTAAGGAAACGTACTTAGTGGGGAAGTGGAAGGGGTCAATGCAGGTAGGACATTAGCGGGAGCGACCTGAAGCAAGGAAATGCACTTAGTGAGAGAGTGGAAGGGGTCACTGTGTGAGAGCCAACTGAAGTAAGGAAACGTACTTAGTGGGGAAGTGGAAGGGGTCACTGCAGGTAGGACATTAGCGGGAGCTGCCTGAAGTAAGGAAACGTACTTAGTGAGAGAGTGGATGGGGTCACTGTGTGAGAGCCATCTGAAGTAAGGAAATGTACTTGCTGGGGAAGTTGAAGGAGTCACTGTGCGAGTGCCCCCTGAAGTAAGTAAATGTATTTAGTGGGGAAGTGGAAGGGGTCACTGCAGGTAGGATATTAGGGGGAGCCACCTGAAGCAAGGAAATGTACTTAGTGAGGGAGTGGATGGGAAGAGCCATCTGTAGTAAGGAAGCGTACTTAGTAGGGATGTGGAAGGGGTCACTGCAGGTAGGATATTAGGGGGAGCCACCTGAAGCAAGGAAATGTACTTAGTGAGAGAGTGGATGGGATCACTGTGTAAGAGCCACCTGAAGTAAGGCAATGTACTTGCTGGGGAAATGGAAGGGGTCACTGTGCAAGTGCCAACTGAAGTAAGGAAACATACTTAGTGGTGAATTGGAAGGGGTCACTGCAGGTAGGACATTAGGGGGAGCCACCTGAAGCAAGGAAATGTACTTAGTGAGGGAGTGGGAGGGGTCATTGTGTGAGAGCCAACTGAAGTAAGGAAACATACTTAGTGGGGAAGTGGAAGGGGTCACTGCAGGTAGGACATTAGCGGGAGCCACCTGAAGTAAGGAAACGTACTTAGTCAGGGAGTGGATGGGGTCAGTGTGTGACAGCCACCTGAAGTAAAGAAATGTGCTTGCTGGGGAAGTTGAAGGGGTCACTGTGTGAGTGCACCCTGAAGTAAGGAAACATACTTAGTGTGGAAGTGGAAGGGGCACTGTAGGGGGAGCCACCTGAAGCAAGGAAATGCACTTAGTGAGAGAGTGGAAGGGGTCACTGTGTGAGAGCCAACTGAAGTAAGGAAACGTACTTAGTGGGGAAGTGGAAGGGGTCACTGCAGGTAGGACATTAGAGGAAGCCACCTGAAGTAAGGAAATGGACTTAGCATGGAAGTGGAAGGGATCACTGTGTGAGAGCCACCTGATGTAAGGAAACGCACTTAGTGAGGGAGTGGAAGGGGTCACTGTGTGAGAGCCATCTAAAGTAAGGAAGTGTACTTAGTGGGGAAGTGGAAGGGGTCACTGTGTGAGAGCCATCTAAAGTAAAGAGGTGTACTTAGTGGGGTAGTGGAATGGGTCACTGTAGGTAGGACATTTGGGGGAGCTACCTGAAGTAAGGAAATGTACTTAGTGGGGGAGTGGAAGTGGTCATTGTAGGTTGGACATTAGGGGATATATTAATGTAGAGGAGAGGATGGAGGACGACTGGCAGGGTGGGTGTCTGTGCATAAACTGGATGCACCATAGTACTTTGGCAGTAAAGCCCATGTCATAGGAGCCGCTCCTTGAAACCTGTTGGGATTCCACAAAATCTTAATACTGATCAGATGAATACATATAATAAAACTCTCCCCACTGTGTACCTCCTGCTTCTCTAAGGTACACATGTATTCTCAGAGTCATGAGTTTGGTAAACTTAAAACTTTGTAGTCGGCCATGTAGGACTAGCCACCACTGAAACAACAGTAAATGTTTATGGCAGACAAAATGCAGCTTAGAGTTGACCATCTTTCCTTTTACCCACCTGTAACCTTTTCAGTTGATTATTCACACTTAAAGGATCATTCCTGTGATCCAGCTGCTCCAGCTCCCCTTCCAGCTGTGACAACCTCTTGTCCAGGTCTTCATAGCTCTTTACCAGCAGTTCAGCCTTATTTGATTCAAACAACTCTTTGGCTTTAGCCTGCGTTGTAGACTCCAGCTCCACCCAACATGCATGGATTTCTTTCAATTTCTGAGTCACAACCGGTTCCAAGTCTGGGTTTTCCAGCATTAGCTGCTGGCCCTCCTGTAGAACAACAACAAGACATTCAGTTTGTACTAGCCCACCAAAGAAATTGCATAAGCTATGTAGAAAAATGTTAGCTGTGGTATTCTTTAAAAATTTTTCTAAACATAGTTCTGTATTTTTGCATTCATACTACACAAAAGAATTGGGTAACATTCTGCATACTGCTATCCTGCAAAGTTTCTTTGTAGATATACACATCCTAGCTGTCATGACAAGGAGAGATTCCAATACAATAAAATTCTGACAAACAATGTGGCATGGCCAACTATTACACACATCCTAGCTGTCAAACCAAGGAGGGATTCTAAACTCATATTCATTATTAAAACTGAGAAAGTTGATGAATGACTTTGGATGGGATAGATGAAGAAGGGTGGGGAATGGGTGTGGCCAGAAACATAGAACACAGACAGACAGACGTGGTATCCAAACAAACTGCAGAGCATAGAGTGGATGAACATATACAGGCAGAGGGTAGATACACGGTGATGGTGTTGGCTGGGCAAAGAACAAGGTATAGGCAATGACAGAGAAAGGAAGAGAAATCCCGTGCAAGGGAGAGAATGAGCTGATAGTATGATTGGCTATCAGGCCAGACCATGTAAAGTTATGGGGTGGTTGCTTCCCTGGAGGACTGATGGCCAGGCCCATGGCTTCAGCAGCTCACCAAATTATTCCAGAATGTGCTCCTTTTTTCAAAGGCAGGCATTCAGCTGTAGCACGGCAACCATCAGCCTCCCCACTTGCTGCTACAGTGAAATCATTGCTGCCACTACCCCCTCCCTGCTGAGTGTCTGAAAAGGAGGCACCACAGATCTCCAGTGTTAGATTTAGTATCTGAAAGATAGACACAGAGGGCACCAGTGACTCAGCAACAGCCATAGAGGCTGAAGACTGAGATGAATGCACCTTGCCACCTTCTATGCCTTAACTGCACCTAAACTTAGGAGAGATGGTTGAAAGAGAATGATGTCATATACATGTCATGAGCACAGCTACAGTAATACACTGGAAGGCTATACAATACAAACACACTCCGGTGACTAGAAAGCAACTTCTGCCTTCTTTGACTGCTGACCATATCTAATTGATGCTCCTCAGCAGTTGAAAAACAAAGTGGTACTGTTAAGCATAAGTGGGCAACACATAACAATACAGAGACAAATGAACCAAAACTTTACTTACAGTGCATCTCTGGATACATCTCTTGAATTTCTGCTTACCCTTGATGAAGTAGGGTGGTATTGCACCATTTCATCACATCAATGTCTGCATTTATCCACTGAAAAGGTGAAACCCAGGCATCAGGTGCATGTGTGCCAGGTTGAAATAAGCACCAATATTTTTAATGACCACATCATATTGCGCAGCAGGTGCTCCTTGAAATCCCTGGCAGGAAAAACAGGAAACTTGTGATGTTTCAGGAACAATATGTAGACGTCCTGTAATTAACATTGGAGGAAGTAGCCATGGCCTCTCAGGAGGTCTATTGAGAAGTGGTTCAGTAGACCCTCAGCCATGTATGCATGGATGTTGTTGAATCATGGATGACTGAATGTAGCAGTACTTTGTGTCATGGCACTACACTCATTCCGCGGTCTGAAGTACCAGCGGAGATGTCATTTGCCTCGTACTAAACAGTATGTCCATCACTTGCATCATATATATATATATATATATATAGATATATATATATATATATATATATAGATATATATATATATATATATATAGACAGCACAGTGTACAGTTAGCAAATCACCCACATCTGAGTTATCTGGCTTCATCAGACTTCCTGCCATATTAAGTAAACCATGATAGGTTGTTATAAAATACCATTGCTTTCTTGCATAAGACCACTTTCAAACATATGAATGGAATTAATTGGAATTGCTAAAACAGAGCTGTGGATATGCAGCATTAGAGACAGACAAATGGAGAATGGGACAATGTAGTTTTACACCTCTGCATTGCTTACAGAGCCTGCTGGAGGAGAGGGTCAGTGTGCAGTTATCTGCAAGACATATGACCTTGTATTGTCCATGTATGGGTATTTCACTGGAGATATAGTAGACACACTTTTGTTGGTTCCTCAAGATATAATACATATCAGGGAGTATAGGTGCAGTATCACCCATACACAGTCTCACGTGTTGCATGCAGGGCCACCACATAGTCAAATGACACACTTGTGCATGCCTGAAAGAGAGATGCACTGGCTGTAGGATAGTGTACAATAAACTATATCTTATAGTGTAAGGGATTGTCATGGCTTTGACTACATGCAGGATTTCAAAACCCTATACAAGATGGCAAAATGGTCACTGCAGATTTTACCCAAGTAGTGGGTGGAGGCCTTGGAGAGTAATTCATGGTGTAACTGAGCATGTGCCCACTGAATGAGATGTTTTGTCTGGAGATGTGTGGATACTGCTATGACCACCCAGGGGAGGGAATGCTTAAGGAGGTTCAACATCCAGATAATGATGTGCTATGCAGACCCTATACACACCTGTCATGTGCATAATGTCCAAAGGTGGTGAAGACCAGCAGATCATGGGCAAGATCTGGGAGACCATGCTGTGAGATGTGAATTGCATGGGATGATATAATAGGACTGTGCAACAGGCATAAAGAAGACTAAGAGATATGGCCATTGTGCAAAGCACTAGTAAGAGGAGATCTCTGTTTACTTAAAGAACCTCAAAAGATGTGGTCATATGTAACCAACTAAACATCCATAAAAATAATACCATCGTAAACACCTGCTCAAGAGATCTAAACTACCACCAAAACATAAACAGAACTTGGTAGTGGTATAAGCATCCTTCATGGAGATTACATCTTTTATGGACTAGAATCCTCTTAGAGGTAAAGTAGAGTAGCTCCATGACCCTTTTTAAGCAGAGCATGGATGACTGGATGGACAGTCATAAGTACTCCCCGAGTCTGGGCCTTTTATCCATTATGGAAAGGGGCCAAAACTAAGTCTGATTCTGGTATTAATTCATATCTTGATAAATTAGTGGGCTCATCAGCTAGGCTACTAATGGTGCACTGGATCAATAGCCTAATATGAACCTATGAGCCATTCCTAGAAATATATCTATCTGGATCAGGTATGACCTTAACAACATGGATACAATATCTGGCATTTACGACCTTAGAGAAGCAGGCAATATCACAGAATGCAAGCAGGATGCTGTTTTACTCCACTGGTGTCTCTGCAAACCGAATATGCTCATCTACACCTTGCAACGTGATGTCAAAGAAATTGTTAAACATTCATAAGGCAGAGGCCTGTTATTTACCTTATGTGCCTCCTGTAGGTTGCTGAAAGGGGCTAGGATGCTCAAAGTTTCGCATATGTTTTTGTCCATAGGAATGGTCATATCACACATGCCCCCTGATTCTCAAGTGGTTATGTTTTGACTAATTCCTGTAGTCTGTCCATGTAGACTTGGAAGAGATTATCTGCAGATCTCCAAGATGCAGATATTCAAGTCACTGCCTACATTATTTTTGTTAGGTTGGGTGGATGCAACACATGAGACTGTCAGTACTGGCTCTAAAGGTGGCTATCAGTACATGTTATCGAGCGACTGTTACTGTTATGCCTAACATGGCTCATGTCAGGCACTCTGTAAATCATATTCAAACTGGATGAACATGGGTACACAATTGTTCCAATTATATATCTCTGAATTAGTCTTGCACCCTAGCATCATGTAAACTTCATAGTCCATGTGCCTCTTTTAAATGGGGTTTCTCATTTACATGTCATTATGTACTTGTTTGCATTTTATCTATATGTAACCAGTTCCTTTGGCTCATCAACAGCATGTGTTACACATGGTGACAACTTTCCTTGAATTCCAACCTATGTCTCCTTCCTCTCTTCTCATATGAATATCCTTGTCTGTCAAAATCTGTCCCTGCAATTGCATTATCAGTCTCTTCTTTCCCCCTTGAAATGCAGATGTGGATGCAGCATTCCAGCTGCAGCCTTACCAGTTACCTGCAGATTGGGATGATTACACTCTTATCCTTGGAAACTTACTGTTTTAAACACTTTATTAAATTATCATTTAAGACACAGGCACACAAACAGAAAAGAAAAAACTATAACATTTTCATGCATTATATATGGCATATATGTTTTCTTTCTTTATTACTATCATACAGTCTAACATTACATACATTGCACAATTTCTGCCCTCTCTTAAACATCACTCCTCCTCTTGAACCTTATTCTAGCAGTACTGTTCCCACAACTTCCACTTGTTCATATGTATTTTGCTCCTTCCTTTCCCTAAAGGCTTCACTCCCAGTTCTTTTACTGCTAACAGTATTCAATACTTCAGTTACAGTTGGTTTAGATCTTCATTTCCATTGTCTAGCAACTGCTTTTATGGCAGCCAGTAGCATTAAACATATTACGGATTTACAATGTATAGGCAATTCAGATCTGGTATCTCAGCTCAAAAGAATAATTACCTTAGTTACAGCAATTTGCTCTGCCAGGATTTCCAACGGAATACTCTGTAGTTTTAAAATGTACCAACTCATCACACTCTCAAAAAACATGTTTATATATATATATATATATATATATATATATATATATATATATATATATATATATATAACATATCAGTTACGTCTCTCTTTTTTATTACACCTACATTTGCCACCTTACCTGATGGGAAAAAAAAATCTTTGAAATCTAAAACACTTTCAGGCAAAAATCATAAACCTTTTGGATTTTGTTTCATACTTGGGAGCCATACATATACATGCTGCCATTGTTCCCTTGTAAATCACTTTTCCAGTTTTTTCTATCCTCTTCTGATCAATTCTTACAGTTATCATGTAATATTTTACTCCTTTTTTAACAGCAACGTCAGTTCTAGGCTCAACTAAAAACACTACCAGAGCAGGTCCTTCAGTTAGGACTTCCTTATGCTATTTTCCCATTCTCTTTGCCTGTATTTTGATAGCAATCTCTAACTTGCAGTAGAGAATTCTACTTAGCCACATCTTACTCTAGTACCTTTCCCTCTCTAGTTATTTGATCCTAATATCTTGGTTCCTTTGCAAGTTTTCTCCCCTAAATACAAGCCCCATTATGCCTATTCTGCATACCCCTGCTTGTATCCCTGGAAAGGTATTGTTCAGGTCATGCAGCCTAACATAATATTCAGCTTTTGATGCAGACTATTTCTCTGAAAACTACCCAAGTCTTTCTTCTGATCTGTTCCATTTGTACTTATCTAGCCTTTCCTGATTGAAAAGATTGTTCCTGGATTCTTACATGCATGCAGTGCATTTCATTTCTCTTAAATCACACATGGCATGCCTCTGATGTTGCAGTTAGTCTGTTCAAATCCCTGGATAAAGTGCCTTCTCCCCTTCCTTACCACCTCCAGTATTTTCACGTCATCAGTAGAAAAGTTAATTCTGCTGTCAATCATCCAAGGTACAATGTGTGATAAGACCATGCTAAAAAATGGGAGACACAAGACTGGTCCCTGTAGAAGGCTACCTACTGAGGGATAATTCTATCATTCAAAATAATCAACACTAGCAGTGTTACGTATCAGCATTTTTCTGTAACTTCTGCAGCATAAACAAGAGCTGGAAGGATGCACATAGCCTCGTTACTAAGAGGGAGATATGGTCACTACACACACATTTCCTTATGGACAGATGAAGAGTTATTACTTGGAATATGTAATAACCAGTTCTTGCTTCCTCACTTTCAGCCAGTCTCTCACCTATTTCATCACTCTTTTACCACCTTTCGCCCTTCTAAGGTTGGCCAACAGCTTACCTAGCAGGATAGAGTTACAGGCCTTAATGAAATCTTAGTGGGCAATATACAAGATATTTCTTTCATCCAACAATGGGATTCATCATCATAAAAGCAAAGAAGGCTCCTTTGACAGGATATAAAGCTATGGCAATTCTAATCTTAGAGGTGATTACCTTCAAGAAATGGTAGCAGCCTCCACTGTGGCATTCTGTCACCAAGTATTCATACAACTTATGATAAGCTAACTATGTAATAACACCTAGAGACATTAGTTTACTCCTTCTGCACACAGTACAACTGCTTCACTTAATTATTTTGGTAACACATTTTCTGATGCGAGCTTATCACCCAGTGCTGTGAGCACTTGAGTTATTATTCCTTTTAGAAGAAATCTTTTGCATCTTCCCCAGGTTCTTCATAATCCTTCTTGATTTGCTAGAATTATTTTCCATGCCCTGCTCTTCATTTTCTCATGTCTTACTGTCTCCCATACCCTTACGCCCCACTGCCAGTCTCATTCATTTTTGTGCATACTGTTCTTGCCAACGTCTCCTGTATCCGTTTCCTCTTTTACTATCACCCAATGCTATTTTTAACTTTTTATGCCCCCCCAGACCCCATTAATTTCCTACTTAGTTCTATCATTATGCCGTACTGCACACACTTGTAATCTCAAATGAGTATTTTGTGTCATTTCTGTCCTTTGTACTATTATATCTGCCAGGGCTCCCCTCACATTAATCTCTTCTAATCTCCTTTTCCATGCAATTCTGCACTTTCTAGTTCCTTCCTAAGCCTGCTACAAAAAGCCATTGTTGTCACTTTTAGCGAAGTCATTTATGCTCCATGTTTATGCTAGAAGGTGAATTTTTTCAGTCCACCTCTTTATAATTACATTTTTTGCCCATATACATTGTACTCTGAGCTTAACTGTCTTACTTTTCTGTAAGAATGTTTTCAGGGGTTTGAAGAAAATATTTACTCATTTCACCAACTCACACCCACCTTCTCCCTACACTCTGCAGATCTCTCAGCTGCACCTATTTTGAAGGAGCATAATTATTTTCACACCTGATTTACCAGTGCACATACTGTGTTGATCTGTGGAGGTATGTCCCTATTTTACAGCTTGATGTAACCCTTCACACAAGTTTCTGAATCCCTGTCATCACACATGATTTTTAAAGCTGTCTAGTACACAGAAAACCACACTACATGACAACACATTAGTGGCAATGCATCTATATTATATGCTCGAAGAGACTTTTCTTTGAACATATAATCATTGACACCTAAAGAGCAAACGCTGTAAAGCACAAACGGCCACATCCACAAATTTTTTTCATAGGGAAAAATTCAGTTGGCTGTTATCGGGACTTGCCCTTTTTCCCAACATAGAGTGATCTCGGAGTTGGTATATTTAGTTAGGGGGAGTGTGGGGGGCAAAGCCCCCCACTTGATTAGGGTTTTGAAGTTTGTAAATCCACACAAATGGACTGAAACCAGGATCCAGCAGGAATAAATAGATGAATACGTATACAGTTACTCCAAAACAAAGAGAATCACTGATGTCAGAGTACACACTTCTTTATTGCAACACAGTAAATACAAGCGCTTTCGTCTCTGTCAGTTCAGAGACTTTATCAAGATACAGAAACAGGAAACACCCCATATATAACCTTGACCCAATTAACACCTTAACAAATCATCACACAATTAATTTCCTTCACCTTCAACCTACAAGACTTTTTTTAAAACTTCCCTAAAACAAAAATATATTATAATCAATAAAACCAAGTATCAATGCAAGTTCAAGATAAATAAGTTATAAAACACACGGATAAATATATATAAACATACATAAAAGACCAAAACTTCCCTAAGAATAAATACATACATACTAAAAATGTATTTAAAAACTTCCATGATAGAAACATTCATATAAAAGGAAGAAAATTAATACAATTGAAAGGCACTCACCTTTCAAGTGCCTTTAATTTCAAAAAACAAGCCAGGGAAAACATATTTAATCCTTGCCAAACAGCTGCATTCATTCTAATCTGCCAGTATGCTTTCAAACTTTATAACTGCAAAGGCCATGGACCCCCCCCCTCCTTTGTGTCCCTTTTCAGCACATCAATAACAACAAACGTAAAAGAATGTCCCTCATATTCCACACAATGCCTAGCTAAGGCATTCACTTTATTCTTCAGTTTAATGTCCCTGACATGCTCATAGATTCAATTTCTAAGTTTTCTCTCAGTTTTGCTTACACAGAAGCAGGGGCATTGCACACATAAAGCACAATAAACAACCCTCTCTGATTGCCAAGTGCACTTGTCCCTGAAACTGAAGGTCTGCCCATTGATGGTTGCTGATGAACAATCCATAGTAAAACCACACTGGTTACATATCCCACATTTATTCATGAGACCTTCACTAGGGTCACTTCTAGGGTTCTCAAGTATGCTTTTCAAACATCTACCCTTCCTATAGACCACCACTGGGGCATTACTAATACATTTCCTGACCTCATTGCAAGGACAAAATCACCCAATTCTTGTGCAAAATATCAGAAATTAATCTGCTATCTGCACTAAATGTTGTAATAAATGCTGACTTAATGTTTCTGTCAGCCCTAAAGTCGAACTCTCCCTCGGTGTTAGCACATGATGCCATAACATGGTCCCCTTTATTTCCAATACCCATTTCTGACGTATCATTAATTGCCCCATTCCCTACTTGGGATAAAATAGCCTTGAAATTACCCCTCTCCCTTTTGTTAATAACCTCAATCATAACCTCATGGACCAATAAGGGCGGATAACCTCTCCTCAAAAACATGTCCCTCAAAACATCACATTCTTGCAAGAATGATTCAAAAAGGGACACCATGCAGGCTGCCCTCACAAACTCTCTCTTAATGACTGCTTTTTTCTGCTTGAAAGGATGTGCACTGCTGAAGTGTAACAGACTATTAGAATAGGTCTCTTTTCTAAATATTTCAGCAGTAAAGGACTGGGAACCCATGTCTTTGAATAATTTCACATCCAGGTATGAAATTTCACTCCTTTCAACAGTATGTGTGAACTTGAAAAAGGGGGTAGAACTATTAATGTAAGATCAAAAATCAGATATTAGGTCAAAGTGGCCATCCCAGAAGATAAAAATATCATCCAGATATCGGACATACAGCTTACAATAAGAACAAAAATGGGGACTCTTATAGGAATTTCTTCTCCCTTCAATCATGACAATGTTAGCAAATAAGCCCCCACATGGTGAGCCCATGGTCACACAATCAGTTTGAATGTAAAATTCATTCTCAAATAAAATACAGTTGTTCTTCAATACAAACTCAAAAAGCTGTTCACACATTAATCCTGTACTAAGGCACATCTTTATATAGCATAAAATCACAGGCCCACTGTAAACCAATGTCATAGGGTATTCACCGTGTAGAGGTCTTTCACATCCACAGTGATAAACATAACTGATTCACAAAAATCAAGATTGTTAATTCTATCCAAAAAATCCCAAGAGTCTCTACACATGTAATTATCATCTGTTAACAATGATTTCAGCTATCGGGTATGTAATGGACCCCTGCCCATCTATGATAGACTGCATAGGGGGATTACTCAAACTCTTGTGGAGTTTAGGCAAGCCAAAAATGGTGGGGATTCTTGGGTGCATCACTACTATATAATTTAGTTCTTCTATAGTCAGTGACCCTTCAATAAACAAGTCATTCAAATGCTCCCTCGCGTTAAGATATGAGCCATTCAAATCATTTAGTGAGATTTTCTTATAATGAACACTCTCTAACATTCCCCTCATTCTTGTATTATAATCATCCAGACCCATGACGACCATACCCCTGCCTTTATCAGGCTTAATAAACCTCACATCTGCATTGCTTCTAAGTTTTCCAAGGCTTCTTTCCTCGGCTACACTCAAGTTCAAAGAGGGTTTTCACCTAGGAATACTCCTCATATCTATCTCACACACCGTTTTGAAAAGATGTAAAGAGGGGTGCAAAGGGGGGGTTAAAAGTGCTTGATATATGTAAGTGGGTCACCAACATATTCAACTGAATGAAAATATAGGTTTAAATTCAATTTCCTAACATATTGCTACAGATCTACCAAAGTTCTGACCATGTCGTGATTATTGTTGGTACAAAAGTCGTTCCCCTAGCCAATAAGTTCCAATCCGGGACCTCAATCCGCAATAAAGAATAACTGAACACCTTAAAATCACCAGTGGTGTTCTGAAGAATTCTACAATTAATCTCTCCAACATTGTCATTAATGGATACAGTTACTGAAATCCCCCCCCCCCATACGCCCCTCCTCCGCTGGGGCCTGTAACCGCCCCGGCCCCTGTTTGCTTGAGGGTGTTTTTCCCTTTTGTAATGTTCCCTTAACCTGTCTGACCTCCTTAGAGGTGGGAAGTCACCTTCTAAAAAAGGTGTGGGAATGTCTTCATTTCCCTCCAAGCCTTTGTTGTCATTCCCAGAATTAATGCTAGAAATATTGTCCCCTCCTCTGCCCCAAACCTGGGATTTGAGAGGTTCAGGACAGGCCAAACCAACCCTATACTGTTGTCTATCATGTTCAGTTTTCTTTACCTTCCTTTCCCTTATAGAAATAACCTGATGTTCTATACTTTTAAAAACCCTTTTATAATCAAACACATTATTTATAGGCATAACATCATCAACAATCAGTTTGTCCAAAACAGTAGCTTCATTCATAAGTTCCACAAGTAACAGATCATTATGTTTCATAACCAACTCCATATACTCTAAACCATACCTGTCAAATAGTTGTAATAACTCTTTATGCAGTAATGAATTAGCCACCAGCCCTGTTGGGAAACGCCACATGCGTAAACCATTCGACACAATCCCTAACCTAATACATTCTTTAAAATAACAATTATCTAATTGGAACCTTTTAATTTTCATCAGCAAATAGTCCAACTTTTGTAAGTTAGTGCTGTACTCAGAATGACTCACCGCTCCATCCAGTCTTTCCCCTGAGGAGTTTGGGTTAATGAAAAGCAATTCATCATGTAAAAAAACAAATACTCGGGCCATTAGGTTGCACAAGTCCAGGTCCATTAGCCCCAGTAACAGTATTGTTATTCCGAGGCATACAAGCAGTACCATTAGCCCCAGTGCCCATACAATTAGTCTAAGGCATGCAAACAGATTGTTCCTTCTCCCTCACATTAGGTCCAAGATTATTACAAATAACAGACCTTTTAGGAGAATTAAGTGTTTCATTGTTCAAAAGCTGTTGAACGGTGCCATTTCCAGTCTCATTCACAGTTTCCTGGTTATGAGGTGAATCCTGTGTGCTACGTCCCTCCTGAGACACAAGCCGATTGCTTGCCTAAATGATTGACTCCTGCTGCTGCTCAGTCCGATCAAGTCTCTCAGATAGGTGAGTCAGAAAAGCCAATATGCCCTCATTTTCACTCTGGGTTGGCTGAACTAAGCCTGATTGAGAAACACTTGCTTGCTGCGAGAACAACGAACCCTGCGAGGCAATATCCTGGGCTTCAGAGGCCATAGAAACAGACCAAAAAACGCAACACAAATGAAATAAATTAAATCCACATAAAAAGGACTGAAGCCAGCAGGAATAAATAGATGAAGAGGTATACAGTTAGTCGATGAATAGGTATACAGCTAGTCCAAAAAAAAAGAGAATCCTTGATGTCAGAGTCCACACTTCTTTACTGCAACACAGTAAATGCAAGCGCTTTCGTCTCTGTCAGTTCAGAGACTTTATCAAGATACAGAAAGAAACAGGAAACACCCCATATATAACCCTGATCCAATAAGAAAAAGTCTTGTAGGTTGAAGGTGAAGGAAATTAATTGTATGATGGTTTGTTAAGGTGTTAATTAGGTCGGGGTTACAAACTAGCCAAAATCTAGCCATTTCTGTTCTGTGAGAAAACTGTGTCATTTCTGTTAAGAGTATTTATGTATGCTACCATTGTTCCTACAAGTTATACTTTTGTACCTCTCCTGCCATTCTGATCTATGTTAAAATTGTGATATTCTCTGAATAGAGTATTTATGTATAGCTACTATTATTCCTTCTAGTTACTCTAATGAAATAACTTAGTTGTACTAAGGAGCTTTTCTCCCCTGGCCTCTGCTGAAAAATTGCTTTTGCTCATCAGACTATCCCGGTTAACAAATGTCAAATAAATAAATTAATTATATAAATCTATAATTATAAAAATTGTTCCTAATAAGGATCTCCATTCTTAAGTTAAATGATGCAGATTAATAATTACAGATAGATGTAGATATAGATGCACAAATACATATAATGGTCTGGTGATAGGAGGAAGGGAGGGAGGTATACTAACCCATGATTGTTAGCCTGTATGTGGCCTGTACTCCCATAACCCACTTACTATTACAGGGTTCACTCACTAGGAAACTTGAAAGATAAGAGGGTTGGCCAGGAGACAATGGTGTAGTCAGAAAAGTATACATTGTTCTCAGGTCTAATGTTGCTGTACCCACCATCTGCCTATCATTACGAAAAAAAAATTCAAATTTCAAAATGTTGCCCCTCTACACACAAGAAAGGAAAGCATTGTTTCAACTTTCACCACATAGAAACATAACATTTTTAGAGGTACATTCTTATCACATAAGTAAGATCTGTATCAATCACCATACTATACACATTAGTTTAGGCAGTTCTAAATAGTCTGTGGTGTAGATACTCAGAAAAAAGTGTCCTAATTTGAGTCCTCTGAGTATGCTTCACTGTGGCCCAAGCAAAGGGCACTAATAACCTACTGCTGCATACCTATTTCAAAACTATAAACAAAAGTCTTAGAAAATGTTAGAGCTTGTTTTATACGGACTTTCTTGGGGTTGCAAGACACTGGCACAACCTTTTGAAGCTTGCTTTAGGCATTTCAGTATTGCTCATCACCTGTTTAATTTATCAGTATTAATGAACATACTCCACAATGACTGGAAAATGACAGTGCTTGTCCCTGAAAATAAAAAGTTGTGAGGACAATTATACACCTACCATCTCTACTAAGGTTTTTGAGATAGTATGTTATTTAGAGCAGGTCACACTTTTGGCTTCTTTATAGCATGGCTCATAGTGAAATCATCCTATTATAACTACCAAAAGTGTCCTCACTGATTGGATGTATCATAAGTATAACTTAAGAAGAGATAAAATTGATCAGTTCATAGATCTAAGTAAAACATTTAACTGTACCAGTCACAAAGACAAAGCCAAGCTAGTGACATTAATGACATCATGGTGCCACCTTCACAAGGGAAAGGAAAGATAACTCATACACTATTTTTTTCTTCCTTAAAATAAAACTCTCCCTTTTATTTTCTGAGCTATTTTATTTACTTATTTGCATTTGTTTACCAGGAGGTCTACTGAGCTCCAAAAAACAAAACAACATGATAAAGCTACAGAATCAAAATATAGAAAGCAAGCAGTGATGGTACTGAACACTACATTACAGAACAGACCTCCCAACCATTCCGAATTACTCTGTTTTTACCGAGTTTTGGGGTCCAAATGAAGGGGTGTCACGATTCCTGAGTGGCACCCCTTCATTTCCGATTTTTTTTGCCTTTTTTAAAATTTTTGTGCTGTTGGAGCTGACATCATCACATGCACAATAACATCAGCTCCATCAGGCTACCAGCCAGTTGGAATTGAGCTCAAGGAGCTCACACCATCATTTCCAGCTGGCTGAATTGCAAGCTGGCAGGAATGGGGAACAGCAGAGGAACTTGTGTGCAGCTAGGAAGCTGAAACAGTAGAGTTTGCCAAGCCGAGAACTACTCAGGGCAGAGTTTGCGAGCAGGGATTAACAACGACAGAGGAATGTGAACTACTCGGGTAAGGAACCACTCGTTATTCAGGGTAAGGTGTGTGTGTGTGTGTGTGTGTGTGTGTGTGTATGTAAATGCCCCCATATAATACACTTGGTGGCTAGAGGTATTCAGGCTCAAACCCTGTACCTTTGGTACAGGGTAAAAAGAGCCTACTATCCCTAGCCACCAACATTTCTGAGTGAGTTGAGAGCTATGATGAGAAGTGAGAACATTTTTTTTCTGCTAACAGTTGAAAGTTATGCTCTGAGCTTTGTCCAGATTTTTTTTTGTACTAAGAGTTGAGAGAGCTATGATGAGAAGTAAGAACATTTATTTGTGCTAAGAGTTTAGAGCTATGATAAGAAGTGAGAACACAATTTGTATTCCTCCATTATTGTTTTTGTGCTAACAGTTCAGAGATATGGTGAGTGAGAAGTGAGAACTGAATATGTATTCCCCATCATTGGCTTTGTTGTTTGTCCATGTTTTTTGTGTTGAGGTTAAGAGCTGTGTTGAGAAGTGAGAAATGAATTCACTAAATGATGGCTATTAAGTTTCAGTCTTCCTATTTTTCAGGCAGCTGCTGATTTGGCATAGTGGTATGTTGTTCTGACTGTAGTGTATTGAGTACTGGGTTCAAAACCTGCCAGTGAAATGCATGATGGTAACACAACATTTTATTTTAGCAACTTTACAAAATTATACAAGCAATGTTTAAAATGTTTCCCTGGTTTTTGACCTTTAGTCCCCCTCCCCCCAAAAAAAATGAAATTGAAAATAAGTGTGAGACGCTGTGCAAGATGCCTATGGCTTACACTACTGTCATTCTATTTATAGTGTGGGTGTGGAAGCAGACTTTTATGATGGAAAAGTTCTGAACTGGGCAGTTTTGTCATTATTGGTTCATGTGTTTTGTTTCATTGCCTACAGTACAGATTACTGGTAAAATGTTCAAACAATAAATTAAAAATGCGCTCTAACATGTGTGTTGTATTATACAAGGAATATAATTTAATAAAGTCAGGAAGGTGTATAAAGAAAAGAACACATGTATGTTTCTTGTTTTGTGTGCAAGGGGCCAATGATTTGAAAACAGCCCAAAGGTAATCTTTATCCACCACTGGCCAGATGCATTTTCTTTGGATGTGGTGTGGGTTTCAATGCTGTTTCAATAAATGTGAGTTTCAAGGGCAAAGAAGTTTTAATGTCAAGCCTATTTTCATTGTGAGACAGTATTGCTTTGTTTACCAGATGATGTCTTTTAGTGTTTCTGCATTGTTGTGCTGTAAAATGTAAAAATAAAATCCAAATCATTGTAGAAGTAAAGCAGTATGCATACATTAGTGTTTATGGTAAATGGGGTGAAATAGCCAGGTAACGGGACATTGGAATGGCTGCAGGGGGACTCTGGTGCCATGTTTTGGTTGCCTGTTCTTCAGTTTGCATTCGAAAGTTGGTATCCCACAATTCCATTGGAGTGGGTGGGGTTACATAAGTATGTATGCAAATTAGATGTTAATCAGCGTAAAGATTTGTACCTATTTTTCATGGGCCTTTTCCAGATTTTTGATGTTTCCAGGTTGAGAGGTATGTTACAGAATAGCTAACACAATAAAATAGATAATACTAGTTATACAGATGTTAGATTTTAAGTATTCAAGCCAAACAAGACTACAACTGATGACATGGGATAATCGCGAATGTGTGAACAATGTGAACAATACAGTATTGCAGTTTTGCAGTAGAGATGGAAAGCTGGAGAGCAGCAGATTAAAGATTCTGACAGTAAGGTATAGCCTTAGAGCTACTGCTATACAGGCATCAAGAATGAATAGAAGATATGGTAGGTAACTGATACAGTAGGTTATGTGTGGCTGGGTGGCACATGTTGGACATAGCAAGCTGGAAGCACTGAATGTATATATGAAGTGTTTGTGTGTGTCTTAGGGCTTGTTTCACAGTATACTAATGAGTTACACAGCTGTAAACAAAAAGTAGCTAAATTGCAAGCCTTTGTTCAAAGTATCTGTTTGTAATCCAAGATGAACTGACTGTCCCCTCTCCCTACATTTTGGTAAATGTACTGAACCATTACAAGAAAAAAAAATTCTGACTTTCCCTGAATGTCACAGACATCTTTGATACTACATTTAAGTAGTCTTAAAATGTAAAGCAGTATAAGCAACAAACATTTAAGTTTAAAGCTTAGCATTTCAATACTGTCATACTGGTTATAAAAATGTGTCGAAAGAGGTTAACAACTGACTGATCTAATTTCTGTGTTCTGCTATGAAAGGCATGGCTACATTGGAATCAGCTGTGAATCTGTGTACGTTCTCTTCCTCTCTGCAATAAAGACAGTGGAAAAAAGTTTCAAACCTCTGTGTCTTTTTTTTACAGCAGCAGCAGGACTAATTACCCATATAAGATTGTCAGCAGTACCTGACACTGTAAACTGCAGATTTTGCTGAGTCTGTGGTATGTCATGCAGGTGTAGACAAATTCCTCCTCAAGTTATGTGAGAAGTTGTTCTAAGTGATTCAAAGGAAATAAATGAAAGTTTCATAAAGTACAAAGAGGTTTCTGGTACCCATACAATACTGGAACCACATTATAGGGAGAAAAGCAACCTAAGAGTTGAGTTAAACTGTATGAAAAGGTGGAGTTTTCCATTAATGGCTTTATTTTTTCTAAGTGAAAGCAAAACAGAAGATGAGATGGCAATGATATATGGAATAATGACTAGCACCAGTTTTCATCCAGTTTTTGTTTAAAGGTAACTGCTATGAGAAGATCTAAGGTAAATCTTTCTGAACTAATAATGACTGCAGCTATGTCATTGTTTGTGTTTTATCAAACTTGATAAAATTGATTAGTTACACTGCATATTTATTTATTTAGCATTTCTTAACTGGGTTGGTCCAGACCATTTTCAGTGGAGACAAGAGGAGAAAAGCTCCAGGAAGCTACATACAAGTTAACTGAACATAGAAAAATGTATTTTAAGTTATACAATATAATAAAAATAAAAAGTGAAACATTGAATATATACAAAAAGTTAAGCAAAATACAGCTACAGTAAACAAAATAGAATGAGATCAATTCAGCAGAAGTCTAGAAATTTCAAATATGCATAATTTGTATTTTCAGATGAGGCATGGAATGTAAAATATAAAGGCAGATTACAGTCAATGTATTATAAGAGTGTAAGTAACTACAAAAACAGATGGAGTACATTCATAATTGCATTATTTTTAGTTGTTGTGGATACACAGCTGTACACTACAACATGAGTATAGCTACATATAGTTGTGAGAAGAGAGCTTTGTAAGAGAAGTAGCCAATAAAGTTATTAGAGTGGAAGAGAAGTGAGTTAAAGCAAGAGGGAAAACATTGGAGAGATGGGAGGGTTCAGCTAGGCTTCTGGCAAGGGCACATCCATGAGGTTAAGAAAAAAAGTTTTAGTTGCTTTTTAAATTGATTTGTATTTGCGATGTTTATAATATAGTTAGGAAGTTTATTCCAGGCTAAAGACACACAGTAAGTGTAAAGTAGTTTACCAATGTTTTTGTTGGGTTTATGTATGTCAAGGAGTTGCTGGTCAGAGCTTCTGAGAGATGTAGTGGGGGTGAAAAAGAAAACTAGGGATGAGAGGGAATGGCAGGCAGTAGGTTTGTGTAGGATGGAGTGTGCAACTTGTAGTTGTGAGATAAGTTAATGAGGGAATTCAGGCCATTGTAGTTTTTTAATGCAATGCAATGGAGTGTCTTATAAGGCTGGTTTGTTGTGAATCTGGAATTTTTATTATATGTTTGTTCAAACTGGGAGATTAATGTGGATTGTAAGTTTCTGAAGATGAAAATAAGCTGTATCAGTCACCATGAAATAAGGAAACGTCTCCGTAAAACCAAAATGCAGCTTTATTAGACCATGGAACAAGAGATTAGCGCTTTCGGATTGTAAGTTTGTGAGGATGGGAGCAGCATAGAGGAGGCATGGCAGGAAGAAGGCCCTAGCTAGGGACAATTTGGCATCTGGTGTAAGGAATTTTTTGCTCCAATACGGTAATCCTAGTTTTGTATGTGTCTTATTGATACACAGACGAATATGCTGATCAAATTTTAGTTGGTCAGCTATTATGGTACCCAGAAGTTTAATATGAGGATCAACTTTAATAACTGTGTTGTTCAGAGTAGAGATGAAAAAGGTAGATTTGTGATGTGAGAATGATCTTGGTAGAAAGAGTAAGAGTTTAGTTTTTTTGGTGGTTTAGGATAAGCTGGTTTTCATTAAGACATTTTTCTACTGCAATAAATGTGTTGTGTGCAAGAGAAATGGAGATGTGATATGTTGTCAGAGGTGGTGATGACGGTTGAGTCATCTGTGTATTGAATAAGAGTTGAGTGGAGGTGGTTAATAAATATACTGAATAGAAGGGAGCCTAGGACAGAACCCTGGGGGACCCATGCTTTTGCATGCAAGAAGGTGAGCAGGAAGGGAATCATTGGACAGATTGTAGTCTATTAGCAAGGTAGCTGGGGAACCACTGCAAAGTCAGAGGAGAGAGGTTCAGATAATTTAGTTTTGTTAGTAGTTGAGAGTGAGATACTGTATCAAATGCTTTGTAGAGGTGAGACAGGATACTAGTTCATTATTCTCTCTGGTGTGAGCAACTGTGTGTGTGTGAAAGATAAGAGGGCAGTAACAGTACTGTGGTTTGGCCTAAAGCCATGTTGGGTAGGGGTTAAGAGTTTTTTGTGGATTAGGTATTTAAGCAGTTGAGAGTGGATGCACTTTTCAAGAATTTTAGAAAGCGGTGACAGGATGGCTATTGGTCTAAAGTTATAAGGGTATGTGGAGTTACCTCCTTTGTGCAGAGGTATAGTGTAGAAAGATTTCCAGTTGTCTGGAACTGTGCCTTCTTGAATAGATATATTTATTAGTACAGAAAAAGGGAAGGCTATGGATTCAGCAGCAAGTTTGAGAAACAGGGGGTAGTATATCAGCAGATGGGGAGCTGGGTTTAAGTTTATGAAGAAGAGATTTGATATAAGATGTAGGGACAGGTTTAACAGAGAAAGGGTTTTTATTATTTTGAGTAGGAGCAGTGGACTTTGGGGGTTAGAGTTATGGTCTGACTGAGTTAGTTTGTGGATAGTGTCTATGAAGTAGTTATTAAGCAGGGTAGCAGTCTCCAGCAGTGAGTTTAGGGAAAGGATTCGGGATTGTAAGGTTACCATGGTGAAGGATACCATTTAGAGTAGACTAGAATTTTTTAGGGTTGGAGATGTGGTTAGTTTGTGCTGTATTATAAATGTTTTTTCTTGTCCTGATAGATGTGATTTTAGTAAGGTTTCTAATTTCGTTGTACTTTTTTAGTAGGGTAGGAGATTTGGTTTTCTGCCAGGTTTTCCAGATGCTATTTGTTTTGTGCATAAGGGAGTGGGTTTATTTTGATAGTCAAGATGCATAGGTAGCTTTTATCCTAATTTTTCTTTGGGGAGCAAGTGCGGCTAAAATGTCAAGGAAAATCTGGTTACATTTTTCAACAGCTTCATTAAGGGGAGGGTGGTGAAGGAAGGACCAGTTAATGGATGCTAGTTTAGAGTTAAATGATTCAGCAGTGAAGAAGGATAATTTATCACAATCTCTGTATATATGGAATCTAGGTATTTGGATATAGTGTCTTTGGATGTGAATAGGTAGGTGGTCACTAAGGGAGTCAGGTAGGATGTGGAGGTTGTGGTACAGATCAGAGTCAGTAGTAAGTATCCAATAAAGGATAGAGGTGGAGCCTGGGTTTTTATAAATATGAGTGGGGGATATGATGAGCTGTCTGAAGCCATGCAGGTTAATACTAATATTAGGTGAGTATGTCATAAGTTTTGATCAGTCTATGTTAACATCTCCCAGAATAGTAGCTTCATAGGATATGTTGTCATAGAGCCATGACAGTATATTTTCTAGGATTGGAATGTTGTTCCCTGGTGGGATATAAATCGAGCCAACAGCAATTTTTTGTCGGGATTCATGTGACAGTTTAATACAATTAGTTTAGCAGGGTGAAAACTTGGTAATGGTGTTTGCAAGGGGGAGAGATTAAGAAGATTGCAGTAGAGAACTGCAGCACCACCACCTTTTTTTGCCTCTCTATTTAATTGAAATATGTTGTAACCAGAGGGTATGACTTAGTTATTAGCTATGTGGGGTTTTAACCAAGTTTCAGTTAATAGTTAAGATGATGAGGAGGGGATGGGCTATCCCAGAGTATAGTTCTGTGGTGTTGTTGAAAAGGCTTTGCGAGTTAATTGAGAACAGGTCTAGGTTTTTGAGGGTGGAGCAATAAGGAGGTGGAAGGATGGGTTCATGCAAGGGTTAAATGAAGGGGTGGAGGGACCGGGGTTGGGGTGAATGTCACCAGCTAGGAAGAGAGTCATTGCAAATAATGTAGGATGTGGATGAAGTGGAATGAGAATACAGAACAGTACTTGGGGGATGTGAGTGACACTTTTGACCTTGTACAGATGAAAATGTGAGGTGGTAAGTAAAGAGTGATAGTTAAGATGTAGAAGGAGTAGGTTGTACTACACTGGTTATGGGAATAAAGAGTAGGAGATGCGTTCAAATAGTGGAGTGTGTTGTGGTATAAGGTGAGTTGAGTAAGTAGGATGAAAACCTGGGATACTTAGGTTAGACGATGTAGGGAGCATAAGGGGAGGGGGTTTTGAGTATAGACTAGCTAGAGGCTAATTAGATGGTAGTTGAAATGGAATGGGTGTGGTATGTAATTGAGCACTGTAATCTAATTGGAAGATTGGAATGAAAGGAGTTGAGAGCAGTTAATGAGGGTAGATTATAAAGGAAATGAGCTGACGGGTGGGAGGGAATAGGGTTAGGGTAGGGGAAGGAAGAGAGTCCGAGCAGAGTGAACGTAAATGGAGCAGGCCAAACCAAGATTGGCAAATTGCAGCCAAAAAAAGGCCATCAGTGGGTCCTGAAATGTTAGAGTAACAAGGTGAGCAATACCGGGTGTGAAGGGGAGAACCTATGTGTGCAGAGCCGTAGATTGGAAGCTGAGTCTTTGGTTAGGAAGAGATAGGAGGCAGGCAGGATAGGATATGCTTTTGGCAGAGATACCTGTTAATGGATGAGTGCTGTAGGCAATAAGAAAGAAAAACTAGGGGAGAGGGAGACTGGGTTGGGGAAAGGAGAGACAGTGAGTTGGGGGGAGTAGTCAACTGAAGAAAATGTGTGTGCTTGTTAACAGCTATTGTTTAGAGTAAATTAAATGATGCAGTTAAAAAAAACACTTTTCACAAAGTTTGAGGAATGGATAATTAGCAGACATATGTAGAGTTATAGTAGCAGAGACAATGTCCCTTACATGACTATTGTATCACCAGTCCTTAAGCCGATATAGTGGGTGGGCAAGTTAAACACTCAGGTGCATTTAGGGTTGAGGTGGGATCTGCAATTCCAGTGGCTGACTAGTTGCAAGCACACAGAATTCTCAATGGCCCAGGGAACTACACTAGTATTTGGGGCAAGTGTGGGACAAAAAAGTAAAATAATGCATATTATGATGGCTGCTTGAAAATGAGTAATACAGAACTGCCAGATAACTTTTCTTAGTGCTATACTATGAAATTTCAACTAACATATTTTGTTGACAGATTTACTATTTCAGTAAAGTGAGTGACTAGATTTATAACAGATTTAACTGTTTGAATTACATATATGGGAAACTGCATTTCTATGCATGCATGTTTTGCAGTAATTCTGAATCTTAAAAAAAACAGGCACATTTTATGATATCTGAAAGATAATGAACATGCTACAATATTATTTTATTCAGAATATAATATAGCATATGAAATGTTATGCTGACATGAGAAACATTTCAAAGAGTTCTGTTTATTGATTCCACCAAACCAACACTCACAAATTGACATAGTCACTGTAATAGAACTGCAGATCTTCAGGAATTTGAAAACTGATTTTCTTTAGATAAAGGTCATTGTATATTATACTGTGATAGTCAGTGAAATCAGTCTTTTATGGAGTAAGGAAATATACATATGATATATGAGATATTTTTTCATAGTTATGATGAAGTAAATATCTGAGACCAAAAGTTTTTTTTTCATTTAAGCTATTATAACTCAACATGAAAAAGGGGGTTTCTGATGTTTTTTAATAATCGTCTTCAAACAGAAATAAAATATTACACTGTTAGGATCAAATAATACACTTAATATTTGCAGTAATGGGCAAAGGGAAAGATTTAAATTCAACAATGTTAATCAGAACATACTAGATGCCACTCTTAGTTAATTAGCAATTGCTCATCTGACTATATGGAATTGGATACCATGCAACATCTCATTTAGATGTTAGGGGTCATAAAACTACAAATAAATGCTTAATATGTTTAACAGTTTACAATAAACCTATCCTCTTGAGTTTAAGAAAGAATTTCATCATTAGGACATTTACTGATGTCTGTATAGAAACTAGTCAATAGGCATTAACAATTCATGGTGTGTTTGTAATAGATTACAATTACTGCCATTTGTTACTGGTATACTATAATTACAGACAGATTATTTCAGCATATGCATATATGCGAATTCTCATGAGAGACGTTTTTCTTCTGACATTATAAGACACCACAATTAATAACATTTTGTAAATTCTCTTAAGTGGGAATGTAATAAAAGGTTACTACTAGTTAAAAAAAACATGGGGGGAAGTGGAAGAAATAAAGGAACATGGAATAAGGGGCATCCATCTAAAAATCAGTAAAAAAAATGGAGATGAGACTTGTTAAGGGAATTGACAAATGCATATAACTCAACTGATAAGACATTTAGGCCCATCTGTTTTTATGCATTCTAATTTTCTTCATGAAATTAGATTTAAGAGTGCACATATTGCTATGAGATCTATTCAGAGAGTAACTCTTGGCCTAAACAGGACAAGATTTTAGTGCTGTAATGCTCAATAGCTGCTAAGTACATGCATGAGACTAATGGATTATACATTTGACAAACAAGGAAAGGATTATTTGTAAAACAGAATATTCTGAAATACAGCAACTAAAATTGTGTCAAACATATTTTCCCAAAATTTTTATTTTAATATTAGAAAGAGTTTTACATATTTCAGGATTTTATCACAAGCTTAAGTATTAAATAATAAAAGGGAAAAAATTACACAAAGACTTAAGGCTTGCATATGACATCATGGAATAGATTAGATTTTTCACAGGGTACCTGAACTGATTTATTAATATGTCTTACACTGACACATTCATGAATGACAAGATTCTGACAACTAGATTATTTTATTTGACATGTAACAAATGCATTTTGGTATGTGAAATAAATATGATTTCAAATTTGACATCTGAAATTTGAAATATCATTGTGATATATGACATTTTATAGTCAAAGAACAGCGACTAATAAAATTATTTAGGTTCAATGTATTTTTTCGTATTTCTTACGGTCTTATTCTTTATAACAAAAGGAGGCAAAGACAGGGTTATGTGAGCAGCACTCATTGCTTAAATATATAAATTTGTTTAACAAAATATGTATTTGAGGAGGAAATGATTAGACACTGGCTAAATCATTATTACATAATGTGCATATCTATTTTAAATATTTTTTTATACTTTTTCCAACTGCTTTTAAGTACTTTGCTGATAATTCAGACAATACTTGCTTCTTTGAATCTGCAACTGGATGCACTGTATAAGAATACAGCTCAAGATGACAGGGGATACATAATTGAATGACTAAGGACTAGTTTATAAGAACATGCAAAGTGCAATCAGCATGAAACAAACATTCTACTTGCAGTCATACAACAAGGAAAAGCAAAAATGAGCTAGCACATCATAATTCCATCTGCCTGGTAGAAAGAGAGAAAACTGAGAACTTACTAATTTTCTCCATAATAGCTAGGCATTTTATCTTGCTTTAAAACACAGAAGAGACTGGGCTTAAATGCATGTTAAAAACCATTGTCTTCTTGCTTTCAAATGTGTAGTAATGAGTGGTACAGAATTACTTCTTTTCTCAGCTAATATAACAGCTACAGAGACATACTGCAGCAATAGTTTATGACAATAAAATCGGTGACATGTGAGACATGCACTAAAAAACTACTGTGTATGCATGTGTTGCAATTATTTCCTCAACTCATTTATCGTGTGTTCATCAAAGTGAGGGATGTACCAATGTGGTATGTTCTAAGTACCTGCACTGTTACTTGCACAGGATGATAGGACACTCAGTTGAGCATGTATCTAAACTACTAAACTGAGTGTTTTATAACCATACAAATTGTATTTTAATGCAATAAATGTCCATGCACTTGGAATTGCATTATATCAGAGAAGTGTAACTTGACCTACTTAGTGGCATGCCTATGGATTATATCCATTGTCTCAGCTCTTTACTTCAGTAACATGAGCAGTGTCAGTGCTGTAACTGGTAGCACACTCGACTTTGGTCCAGGAGGCTGTGGCTCTATTCCCACATCAGAAAGATTAAATACTGACACTGCAGTGCAGCATAAGGGGGGTGCTATACTCTTGAGTGCATCATCCTTTGGATGAGACAACAAACCAAAGCCCTGTCTGTTTGAGTTGATAGATCCAGTGGACACAAAAGATCCCATGGCACCTATCGGAAAGAGTACAGGTCCTTTATTAAACACCATGCCTACCATATTTACATATTATACATTTACATCTTTTGCATTTATACTCTACCATCTACCTAAATGTGTCAATGCAGTTCATTCTCTCTCTTTATATTCCTCATCTGTCCCCACTCCTTTTTCCACAATGAAAATCATATTTTCTTCAATATTTCTAACAATATCCACTTTCCATTAAATTTTATCTCAAAGAATCTTTTGTTCCATATAGTCCATACTGTATAAAACATCTTTTTATCTGTTTTCTTAGCATCTTTTCCGCCTTTATTACCATAATAACCATATTCATATCCTTCAGTCTTTTAATAGCATCCACAACTGTATTGTCACATAATTTCTTCATTCTTTTAGATCTTAAAAAAACATGTTCTGTTGTTTCAACTTCACCACAATAATTATATCCTCTTTCTTCTATTTATTTCTATGGCATATTTGCTTTTACTGCCAGCTTCTTTATTGATAATATCCGCAGAAAGTCTCTACAGTCTAAATATTTTACACCCCTCTTCTCACCCTTATATCTTTTATTTTTGCATGTTCTGGTTGTCCCCATGGATATACACAAAAATATTCATTATAATTAAATAAAATTCTTTCCTATTATTTTCTATATTACCTATGCTTATTTTCAATAAAAGAATATCAAGAAAAAATGTTATTTCCTCATTCAAACATTCTTTTCCTCTTTTCAGTTTATTCACCCTATCCCATATTTCCTTATATTTTTCTTTCATTATTAAACTTATAAGAAATTTGTTATGTTCTTTTAATCATGACAATACTTTATGGAAATTCAGTGATGCTGAATGAATAACTGGTTTAACTAAACCAGTCTTCCTTCCTCTTCTTTAACACAGAACACCCCCTCTTTTGACTGGATTTAATATGGATCCTCATACAGATGAGAACACAGCTGACATTCTTTTTCATACTTTGCAGGAACCATAAGCACACTCACTAAATATGCAATTTTCCTCAGTGAAACAGAATTGATTAAATATATTTTCTTCCTTTTCAATTTCTTTGGGTTTCTAATACCATGACGGGAATGGACCCCATTCCTAAGTCAAGGTATGATTAAAGCTCATGAAATTAGTATTGTTTCAATCTTTATTGTTAACCAGAACTGCTCTTTGTGGCACCTGCAATGTGCCCAGTACTGCAATTCATACAGAGTTACACATATCAGTAACATATCTATGTATGACTGTAAATTCATTTTTATAAGACCCATTGCTCCTACTACTATTGGAAACGTTTGGGTATCCTTCTTCCAAATCGCCTTTCTTTCTGCCTGCAAATCCTGGTATTTTGACTGTGTGTGTCTCTGTACATAAAACACTGCAGTCACTGTTACTTTTGACTTCTTTTCATGGACAACAATATTTGTTTTTCTTGCATCTATTTTTGAACTGTTGGTAATGGGTGATCCCATGTGATATAAACTTCATCATTTTCTGTAATGCTTTGTGGCTCATGTTTCCAGTGTTTTTCAGCTACTTCAGTATTATAATGTATGCACCAATCCCCAGTGTACCAGTCTTGCCACATCATTATGCCTTTCAGTATACAGCCCTTCTGCCATTAGTATATCACAACCAGCAACAAGATTTGACACTGTTTCAAATTCTACTTTATAAAACCTACATTTGTCTGTTGCTTCAACATGTTCAATAGACTTTGTAAACCAATGTGTACGTAGTCCACTATCTTGGGCCGCCAATATTAACCTTTTATATTTTAGTTTAAATTCACCTCTCCTTAACCATTCTTGCATTTGATCATGATCAACATGATGTTCTTCCAAGAGCTTTCTATACTTGCATCTGTGTTTATGCATTTTCCACATTTCTTGCCTTCTTATCTGATATTATACTTCATCTTGCAGTCTTTCTTTTGTTTTTGGCACATTCAGATGTTGACTGATTTTTATCTACTTCTGGCTTGATTTCCAGTCATCTTAGACTCCTCATGTTTAAAAACTTTCACTATGTTTAGATCTTATGAGGTCAACAGATAAGTATGCAGTCCTACACTTGCAGAGCTATACATGTAATCAATTTTGAGGAGGCTCATACCTCCTTCAGAATGGGGAATATATAGTCTTGATATACATTGATTTTTATAAATCATTTAATAAGCATTCTTCTTGTTTTCCTGTCCAATTGATCCAACACCTTTTGGGGACAGTCAATCAGTTCAAAACTGCAAGTTAAGACAGGAAGAGGAAATTGGTTTATAGCTTGGAGTTTGTTCCAAGATTTCAGTGCTGTTTTCAGTACTAATTTTAGTCTTCTAAAATATTTCTTTTTTATTCACTTTTTTCATGTTTTATTGTTGATCCTTCATCAATTCCCAAATATTTATACACTCCCTCATGCTCAAGTTCTTTTACATCATATTCCTGTCCCTGGCTGATGTTTTCTTGGTGTTGCATGTTTCCTGCTTTAAAGATTGCTTTGGCACATTTATCAAGACCAAATGACATTCTTATATTATCTGAAAAAGTTTTGACCACTTGCAGTTGTGCTTTCATTTCCTCATCTGATGAACTATACAGTTTTTCACAATATTCCACAAAAAGAAGATGAGAAGTCTTTACATTTTGTTGTTTTCTGGAAGCCAAATTGTAGCCATGACATAATCTGTCATGTAGACAGCTTAATGGGTTAAGGGCAAAGACTAAAGAGCAGTTGTGACAAAGAGTCACCCTGCAATATCTCACTTAAAACTTTTATCCCTGGAATAATGATCGTGGCTTAACTGCAAAGTGGTTTGCCACTGTTTCATGGTCACTGTAATTTAATCAATCAGTGTAGGGGGTATCTCATACAATTTTAAGCACTCTTTTATCCATGAATGTGGAATACTGTCAAATGCTTTGTGTAGTCAATCCATGCCATACTTAGATTCTTCCCCTTTTTACAGTTCTCCATTATGACCTTAATTAAAAATAAATGATCCCTTGTTCCGTACGACTTTCTTTTGTTACCCCTTTTGTTCTATTGTCATGATCGAGTTTTTGTCTTAATGGCTATAAATTCTGTCCGCATCAATTCCAGTGTATAGTTTATAAGTTGTCGGAAGACAAATTACTGGTCTATAGTTTTAAAGATATTTTGTAGGTTCACTCTTAAATATAAGTATTGTTTTTCATGTTGTTAACCAGGTTGGTGTCTGTTCAAGGTGTGCATATAAATAGTTCTTACACATGGATAAATCTTCATGTAAAGATGTTAATACTTTTACCCAGAAGTTAGGTACTGCATCTGGGCCTGGTGTTTTCCAGTTATGAGCTTTTCTTAACTTTGTTTCAATCTCTATGGCCTTTACATCATCCCATTTCATATCCTGTACATTTGAACTTCTTATTCTTTCTTTTACTTCTTCTATCCATTCAGCATCTTTGTTATGTTCCGTAGGATCTTTATAGATATTTCTCCAAAATGTATCTATTTCTTCTTTTTTTGGTGGTGTTTTAATTCATTTTGCCTTGTTTTCCAATTCTCTACAAAACTTTTTTGGGTAATCAGTAAATTGCTTATTTTGTACTTTCCCTTTATATTTAAGTTTTTCTGCATGTGTTGATATTTTTAATTTATTATTATTTGCAATAGTGCATGACAGATCCTGATGTGTTCTGATACTGCACATTGCTTTAATCACTTCTATCTTTCTGAGTATTTTTGTTGATCTGTTCCTTCTTCTATACTCTTCTAACAATGGCACTTCTTGCCTTAATTGCTTTACAGTTTTCTCTATTGTATACTTCCATGATGGCATTTGATTTTTTTCCCCTTCCTTTCCGCTACTGCTAGCTGCACAGTAATGTATCCTATTTAATTCTGTCATATCACATGAATCTCTATGAACAGTCCTAATTACTGTGTTCATTTGCTTTAACAAACTTCTAACTTTTTGGGTTTTAATGACTTTCTGTAGAATATTTCTTTCATTGATCTTAATATGTCTGTCCATCTCTATTAAATCAAGCAACTCTTCTCTTAGATCATTTTCTTCTAAGGTGAGGGCACATTCTTTGTTCTCCATTTCCTGTGGGCATTCTACAGAAAATTCCAGAATATATTTCTGTGCTACATTCTCTAGTTTCATCCTTTGTCATCTTATGGGAACTCACTGGCCTATAACTCCACAATATTGACTGTGTCAGAGTTGCCACAGTTTTCTGTTCCCTCCCTTGCTGTGCTACACCAACTGAACTTTTTTTTACTGTTTTCCTATGGAAGGTTTCAAAGTATCTTCATTTGGCAACTGATCAGATGTTTCCTGCTCCACTGGTTTCTCCTTAATTTGGGGATCCATTGCTCTATCCTGCTGTGATGCTACCATAGTTAAATTTTCTACACTAAATCCTTCACTTCGCAGGTAATCCATAATCTCAGTTTCTATTTCTTTAGCTTCTCCATTACCAATTCTTTTTTCTACTTTCTCTCTTTTTCTTATATTTTGTACTGTAATATTTTCCATAACCAGATGCCTTTGCCAGTATGTATTTCTCTCTGAATATCTTTGGGGTTGCTTTTTTTGTATTGATTAATTTGGTTTTATCCTTTGCATAAATATTGTGCCTTATCAGATTCCTCTTTCTTTCCCATGACCATATTTCTTTTTTATATCTTTCAAAAATCTCTAGATTTTGTTCTTTATATTTTTGTACTTCTTTTTCCAAGGATTCTTGGTCTATATCTGTTGTATTAATGAACACAACATTTTATTTGAACCTTCTGAAAGTTTTTCTTGTGCAAGTATTTCTCTTTCCTCTAATTTCTCTCAGTCTTTTTGTACATCTTCTGTCTGGAAAATCTGGGCTTCTTACAGAATATTAACAATACATAATTTCTTTCTTATTTTCGATAGTCCACTCGATCATCTTTACTGCTCTTTTCTGGCCTATCAGTTTTTGTGGATTCCTACTTCCTTCTACAACAAGGGGGCCATCCTCCATCTGAGTATGGCCTAGCCCCGTTATAGGAATGCTTCTCTTTCTTGAAGATTCTACAATGTCATTTTTTCCAGTTCTGGCACCAGTGCGCCTACAAGGACTGGATACTTTTTTTATTTTTTAATTTTTTAACCTACTTCTGTCCATGATATATGCTATATAAAACACAGTCTATGTATCAGGGTCATTTTGGTGAGATTTTATGAAAAACAGGGCCTCCCCCCCCTCATGAAGGTAAGGTACTCACCAAAACTTGAGGATGAATTGTCCAGCAATACTGATTTGCCTCTCCTGAAAAAGACCTGTGTCTAGTCGAACTTTCCCAGTTAACAAAAGTAAAATAAAATAAATAAATGCATACTACTGTCCTTTGCTTGCTGACTTATCTCTCCATTCAGACCCTTTCTTCATTAATTTGTCCAAGTCTTTTGGGTTTCTAATATGGGAATGGACCCCATTCCTAAGTTGAAGTATGATTAAACTTCACAAAATTAGTACTGCTTCAATCTTTGATGTTAGCCAGAAGTGCTGTTCACAGCACCCGCAATGTGCCCAGTACTGACTCCTCCTGCAATTCATACAGAGTTACATACATTGGTAACATATCCAAGTACAATTGTAAATTCTTTTTTATAAGACCCTTTTCTCCTACTACTATTGGAACTGTCTTAGTATCTTTCTTCCACATTGCCTCATTTCTGCCTGCAAATCCTGGCATTTTATGACTTTGTCTCTCTCTGTATGCAAGACGCTGTAGTCACTGGGTATAGCAATTTTAATGATCAATAGTTTTGTCTTCTGTTCATGGACTACTATATAGTCCTTCTGATATTAGTATATCACATCCAGCGACAAGATGTGTGACTGTATCCAATTTTTTTACAAAACCTACATTTGTCTGTGGCTCCCATATGTTCAATGGACTTTATAAACCAACGTGTACGTAGTCCACTATCTTGGGCCGCTGATATTAACCTTTCATCTTTTGGTTTAAATTCACCCCTCCTTAACCATTCCTGCATTCTATCCTTATCAACATGAGGGTGTTCCAAGAGTTTTCTATACTTGCAACTATATTTATGCATTTTCCACATTCTTTGCCTTCTCATCTGATCCTTCACCTTATATTCTTTCTTTTGTTTTTTTTGGCATATTTTGCTGCCTGATTTTTATCTACTTCTAATTTGATTTCCATTCCCACTTGCTTCTGCTAAACTAAGCAGGAAAGTCATCTTAGAGTTGTTTTCCTCATGTTTTAAAACTGTCACTACATTTGGGTCTTGTGATGTCAGCAAAGATGTATGCAGTCCTATGACTGCAGATCTATACATGTAATAAACTTTGAGGAGACCCATAACTCCTTCAGAACGGGGAATATATAGTTTTGTTTTACACTTTTTTATAATCACTTAATAAGCATGAAGCATCGTTCTTATTTTCCTGTCCAACCAATCAAAACACTTTTTGTTGGGCTTCAAACCTTTTAATTTTGTTTCCTACCTTTTGGGGCCAGTCAATCACTCAAACTTTAAGTTAGGACAGGAAAAGGTTTATGGCTTGGACTTTGTGCTTAGATTTCTGTACTATTTTCAGTACTAATTTTAGTCTTCTACAATATTCTTTACTAAGTTTTACTCACATTTGTTCATGTTTTATTGTTGATCCTTCATCATTTCACAAATATTTATACACTCTCATATGTTCTTACTAGGCTATCTGCCCTAGGGCATTTATAAGCCTAGCCAGAGTGTGTGTGGCTTTCACCACCCCTTAGGATTAGAATACTACGCCCATTTAGGGTTTAGTTTACTTTGCCTCTGTCTAGTAGTGACACAGAGATGACCCCCGGGGTAAACCTACGATCTCCCATCCACTCATCAAGATTTCTCTTGAATAGAGTTAGTGAGGGGCTCTGCCTAACATGGATTGGGATTCTGTTCCAGAGTGTAGGGAGCCTCTGGGTTATGAATCTGTCCCTCCAGCACGTCCTATTTATTTCTGTATTGAGATTTAAGTCTCTAGCTCTCGTGGCTCTGATGGATTTGGATTTTCTGAGGTGGAGCATGTCCATTAATTCCGGATTGGACACGGCCTTGTACGTCAGGCACAGATCACCTCTGAGTAGGCGGTATGTGACTGAATAGAGCTGGAGTTTTTTCAGTCGGGCAGCATATGACATATGTTAAATGAAATATAATAAGTGTTGGTGTCAGCTCTTTATAAACCTGTTGGTTCTAATTTAAAGGACTTTCAACAATGATATTACACAACGAGAAAATCTTCTCATTGAAAACAAAGTTACCTTTGTATAAGTTCGTATAGTCCTTTCACGACCTTATCCAGGCAGCTAGAAAATAGTTCCAAGTGTCCGCTATTCACTCGTTGCCAAAAGGATGTGAAACAATAGGCAAAAGTGAAGCGAATTGTCCCTTAGAAAGAATCTGCCTTACGTTGTAAGTGTCCGCTATTCACCCGTTGCCAAAAAGATGTGAAACTATAGGCAAAAGTGAAGCGAATTGTCCCTTAGAAAGAATCTGCCTTACGTTGTAAAGACAGCCGCAACAAACAAAAGTCCATGAATGTTTCACGATGAAAAATGTTACCGTTGTAAACAAAGTTGCCTCAATACAAGTCCACGCAGTCCCTTCACAGCTTGTCAAGACATCCAAAAGTAATCTCGAATGACTACTTTTCACCCGTTGCTAGAAGGACATAGCAACAAAAGAAAATGTGAAACAAAATGTCTTTTAAAATCAGTTTAGCTCTCACTGTAAACACATCCGTGACAGAACTAAAACTGCAGCAACCAAAACAGACCATTCGTTTTGAAAAGCTGCCTCACGTTGCAATTTCTCGCTGTTTTGCCAACAGCTAAGACATGTACAAGCCCTTCTGTTGTTCCGCTTGCATAAACCGTACTTCAAAGGGCTTTGAATGCAAAATATAGGCGGTAGACCAAATATCTCTTATAAACCAGCGTCTTTTCAGACCGAGAACGAACCGCCAAAACTTCAAAGATGGTAAACGTACCAAATACTGTGACAAATAAAAGTTCAGGTCTATTCAGACCAAACAGCAGATAATGGCAAATACTTCAAGTACACTAGTATTTCCACATATGTTTAAGACCCTTTATCCTCTTGGTGAGGAACTTTTGGGGTCTTTCCAACTGCTGCAGGTGTCGGGTAAGATACATCCCAAATGGGGCATTGTACTCGATCATTGGCCTGATAAGAGAAGAGTACAGGGGCACAATGACCTCTCCTGATCTAGATGTGAAAGCCTTCATGATAAGGTGGGCAATATAGAAGGTCTTCCTAACCACTTTGGCAATGTGAGTGTCAAATGAGAGGTTACTGTCAACCTGGGTCCCTAGGTCCCTGATTACCTCTTCCGTACTTAATGGATTACCACCTATGTGGTAATTTGTGGGTACCTTGTTTTTCCCAAAGGGTATGACTATACATTTTTTGGCGTTCAGCTTAAGGCCATGGCTCTGGCACCAATTATCCATTTCTATGAGGCCTCTCTGAAGGATGTTTGTGTCCGCTGCAGTATCAATTATGGCGCCCAGTTTGCAGTCATCTGCGAACTTTGTCAGCCACAATCCTCCTATGTTTGCCTGTACCTCGGAAAAATAAATGCCGAACAAGAGGGGTCCCAGGACTGAGCCCTGTGGGACACCGCTTGTGACCGGCTTAGAGTCTGACATAGCTCCAGCAACTCTGACCCTGTGGATTCTGTCCTTGAGCCAGTTTGCAACCCATCTTGTGACATATGGATTTACATTTAAGCTGGTGAGTTTGTCTATGATGCCCGAGTGGGGTATTGTGTCAAAGGCTTTTGCAAGGTCAAGGTAGGCTGTGTGAACTGCCTTACCCTCATCAATGGCCTTAGTGACTGTTTCAAAAAAGTTGACCAAGTTCAAAAAGCAGGATCTGTCCTTGACAAAGCCAAATTGGGTAGGATCCAGTGTCTGTAGGTCCCCAATGTCTTTGTTTATGAGTTCCATAATGATCCTCTCCATAGCTTTGCAGACCAGGCTCATCAAGCTTATGGGGCGGTAATTTCCAGGGTCCGTAGAAGCACCGCCTTTGTGAAGTGGGACCACTGTTGCCATCGCCACTCTTTGAGTGCGTATCCTGTAGTAAGGCTAAGATTAAACAGCAGCCTTATGTGTGGGTTTAGTTCCTCTTGGAGTTCATGTAGCACACAGCCCGGGACACCGTCCGGTCCCACTGATGCTGTGTTTTAGCTTTAGAGAGGCGGCTCTCACCTGGGCATCTGAGATGTTAGGGAGGCTACACTCTGCTGGGATAGTTATTTCTCCTTTTGGGGAGGGGAGAAATTTGCACTGAACCTGTCTGCCAGAATGTTGGCAATGTCAGTGGGTTCAGTGTATTTTGTGTCATTTTGGACTAACTCTGAGCATATCTGGGAGTTTCCACCCAGGTTTCTAACATAGCTAAAGAAGGCCTTGTGATTGTCTTTTGTGTCTTTTGCGATTTTTCTCTCAAAGTTGGCCTTGGATGATTTTATGAGTGATCGTAGTTTTTTGCTAGTACTGATCAGAGATGCCTTCCCTTTTAGGGATTTTGCTCTGTCATGTAGTAGCTTCCTCCTCCTGTTGTAAAGTTTGTTTATGGCTGGGGTCCACCAGACTGGGTGCCGGCCTTTGGGGGAATGGGTCTTGGTTTTATTTGGGATTGCATGATCCATGCATTCTTGAAGGTGCCCGTAGAAGGCATTTGTAAAGGATTCAGCAGTGTGGGTTGTGGTTTCCACTGGCCCAGGGGCCTTGAAGGATACCACTTCAGTCTTAAGAAGTGTGAAGTTGGCTTTTGAGAAGTTCTTCACTGTGGTCTTTTGTGCAGGGGGTGGGGGCGGGATGTGGATTTCCAGTGAGATTAATTTATGGTCTGATCTTACCAATGAGGGATATACTTCCGGTGTGGAGCATTTTGTCCCCATGTTTATGATGATCAGGTCCAGTATATTGTCTCCTCTTGTGGGAATGGTGACTAGTTGTTCCATCGCATTTGAGTTTATGAATTCTAGGAACCTTTGGACTAGGGTGTTGGGGCTTGAGTAATGTTCCCAGTCTATGTTTGGGTAGTTGAAGTCTCCCAATATGATGGTATTTGGAGAGACATTCATACTCTCCAGTGTGTGGGGTTCCCGAGTTTGAGAGGCTGGTCTGTAGCATGCTACAAACTGTAAGGCAGTTTTGCCTATGGTTAGTTGCACCTGGATGGTCTCCGATGCTTCGTGCGTTGCCACTAACCTGGAGTTGTGGGTATCTTTGATGAATATGGATACTCCCCCTCCTTTTGTGGTTCGGTCCAAGTTTTGGGGCCAGAAAGCATGATACGAGGTAAAACCTGATAGGACTGGGGTGCTCTCAGGAGCTTTGAACCAGGTTTCAGTCACTGCACAGACATCAATGTTCTCCATACTGAGGAGGGCTTTGAGAGCGTGCATCTTGAGGTTTAGACTTCTGGCATTGAGCAGCATTACCCTTAGTTTTTTTCCACTTGTGTTTTCTAGGGAGGTAGGTTTGTCCTTTGAGCCTTGCCTAAAAAAGGCACTATGGGGGTGGCAAGAGCCTTGGCCAATATCCGGAAGCCCAGGGGTGACAGGTGCAAGCCATCCCTTGCGAAGCAGCGTGGCTTGTCGAGCATGTCATCCCAAGCAGAGAGACATTGGATCCCCTTAGAATGACACCAGTAATTAAGCCAATTGTTAAAACTGATCATTTTGTCTTTGTACTGTGGCATCATTCTTGGTGAGGGTAAGATGCTGCTCAGGGTCAGGGTCATACCGGCCTGGGCTACATAATCAGAGAGCTCCTCTATGTCTCTTTTCATGTAGTCCAGGGAGGTACGTCTCAGGTTGTTCACACCGGCATGTACAATGACTGAGTCATATTTGTACTTGCTGTGGAGTGACCTGAGTGCTTGTGTTATGTGGCGGATTCTAGCTCTCTCTGGCTCAAGTTCCTTTATAACACATTCCTGTCCCAGGTTAATGTTTTCTTGGTGCTGCAGTTTTCCAAGTTTAAAAGTTGGTTTTACACATTTATAAAGAAGAAATGACATTCTTATATAATATGAAAAAGTTTGGCCACTTGCAGTTGTGCTTTCAGTTCCTCATCTGATGAACTATACAGTTTTAAATCATCCACAAAAGGAAGATGGGAAATCTTTAACACTTTGTTGTTTTCTGGGAGCCAAACTGCAGCCACAACCTAATCTGTTACATAGACAGCTTAATGGGTTAAGGGCAAGACAAAAGAGTAGCGGAGACAGAGTCACCCTGGAATATCCCCCTTTGAATTTTTATTCCTGGAATAATAATTTGTCCTTTTATCATGGCTTAACTGCAAAGTGTTCGTCACTGTTTCATGGTTGCTGTAATGTAATCAATCATTGCAGGGTGTATCTTATACATTTTTAAATGCTCTTATCCATGACTCTAGGTACTGTCAAACTTTAGTCTATCCATGCCATACTTAGGTTCTTCCCCTTTTTATAACTCTCTATTTTGGCTTTATTTAATAACAAATGATACTTGGTTCCATATTACTTCCTTTTGTTACTCCTTGCTCTATTGCCATGACTGAGATTTCTTCTAAATGACTATAAACTCATCCTATATGACAATGTATATGCCCTCCTAAATAAACAAATATTCCTTACTTTTTATATTATATTATCCCCATTGTTGCATTCTATGCAGTTGAAAAACAAATTTTAGGCATATTTCTCTTTCTTCTCCATTAAACTGAATGCTTCCTATTTTACCCATTACTCCTAAGCCTTTACTTTTATACTCATACCAAACGCCTTCAAATACTGATTAAGTTGCTTCATAACTACCTCCATCCATTCTTTATTTTTTGTCTTTAAAACTATATCATATGTGTAGAAGACATCACTAGTACTTTAATTCCTTCTGCAATACTGTATCCTGCTATTCTTGAAGCTGTATTTTTCTTGCAAACAACCGCATTCATAATCAATTCAAATAAACTACTACTTGCTGGACATCCCTTTCTTATACTGCTTCTTATATCTATTTTTTGACTTAGACCACCATTCACTTCTACTTTCACTTTATTATTTTCATACACTGAAACAAAGATTTTTATTATTTTTTCACTTATATTATAATCTTTCATTATATCCCATAGTTTCATGCTGTAGCTTATCAAATGCTTTGCTAAAATCATGTGCCATAATTACCTTCAGACTTGCTGTTTATTATATCACCTGCAATTTCTCTCATCATCAGTATTTCTTAACTTCCTGTCCCATTTTTCCCAGATATTGTTTCAAGTATTTTATTTACTTTGTTTACTAATCTCTCCTCTATTTTCATAAAAATCTTATAATCTGCGTTATTTAACACTATCAGTCTCCAATATCTTGTGTCCTTCTTTTCCTTCTTTGTTTCCATATAGACTTCATAGCTCCAACACATTTCTTTTTCTCTATTGTTTTTTTTTTCTTGCCATTCATTTAATGCTTCCACAAAATACTTCTGCCAATCTAGCATAGTTTTTCTGGTACTTTTCCGTTATCAGGGCAATGCACGCAAAGATCGCACGACTGTTAGCCCTGAAGCGGTTATTTTGAAAGAGAAAAAAAAAAGACATGAATGTGTTGCAATGTTTGTCTAGTTTAACAGAAGTAACTTGACATATCAGAGTGGTAAACAAGCAGAACCACAACATGTACGTGCACATAATGTAGCCTTTTTAATTGATGGAGAAGTACCAAATCCCATAATAAAACATTCAATGCGATAAATGTAAAGCGACAAATACCCTGCTTTATGAAACTAGGTATTAAATTTCAGCCCTGCCATACGGGGTTTTAATTAGTTCATTGCACTGTACCTTCACAGGAAAACGTAACACAAATATAACCCAGGCTCTTCTACTGCTCCTCTTACTGCGTAACTGTGCTATTTTTGTAGTGTGTACAAATCATCTCTGTGTCTCACTGAATTTTAGCAGGCCATTCAGTTTCCACCATCCCATGCAGGTTTTTTTAATTTTGTAGAAGCACAAAACTGCATATACACAACAGAAGGTTACACTATGCTGGAGGCATGCGCGGTATTATTTCTGGTCATGGTTAATGGGATTTCACTTTGAATCATACATGTAGGGGTGTAAAGGCTGTTGAAATCTGGGCCTGTATACTTAAAGGAAACTGCGTTTATTTTTTCACTGCTGACCACAACTTAGACAGAAGCTGTGATGTGACTGTCGTACGAACTTTTACTTTTAATTGCATGTAATAAATTCCTACATCAGTAGTGGTGCAATTTTTTGCAAGTGCATGCTAACATTCCAATTGCTTATTAGGGCTGTTGCCTGATAACGGAAAAGTACCGTTTTTCTATATATTCTTTTATTAAATGTATTACTTCATGCCACGTTTAACATTTTTCTCCTCTCTCATTTCTTATTTCTCTTATTATTCTTCTGTGTTCCTTTACTATTTTATTCAAATAAGGTACAACCTCTTATTTTTCCCTTGTAGGAATAACTTTGTTTAATCAACATATTTTTAATCTTCTCTTGATTCATTTATATATCTTTCCTTCTTTTTCAAAAACTTGTTTCTTATTATATCTCTAAACATTTCATTACTTACTTCCTTTTATTTTTTCTTTTCTTTTTAAAGTTTGCCATTCCAAGAAACATTTCTTATATTTTTCTTTAAAACTTATCCACCAAAACATCCAGTTTTTTGTAAAACACTCTCATACCTGCATGGTCTTTCCATAATTTTTTAACCCTTACTCTGTCTTCCTTATCAAAATGTTTTTCCTTTAAACTTTTAATACCTTAATCTATTTTTATATAACCCTCCCTTCTCTTGTATCACTATCCAAATTGCCAAATGATCTGAAAATCCTGTAATTTTTATTCTTTCTATAATTTTTAAACTTTCTGAAATAATAAAATAACCTCTCTCTGTTCTTAAATTACTCATTGTATAGGTCCACTGTTTGTTATCCCATATATATAAGTTTCCTCCTTTTAGTATCTCTAATGTTATTTTAATATCAGCACTCTCCTTTCTTCTTTTACTTAACAATTAAAATCCCCCACTAATATTATCTCCATGTTCACAATTATATAATCTAAAATTCTTTTGAACATCCCCTCTCTTTCCTTTTAGGTGACATATGTATAGATTGCAATAATTCAATAGACCTGCTTTTTCCACCTCACATCTACAACTGTTACTTTTGTAAATTTTGGAGTGAGTTGGATGAAGTGGTGATGACTGTACCCAAGGGTGAGAGAGTGGTGATTGGAGCAGATTTCAATGGGTATGTTGGTGAAGGGAACAGAGGGGATGAGGAAGTGATGGGTAGGTATGGTGTTAAGCAAAGGAATGCAGAAGGTCAGATGAAAGTGGATTTTGCGAAAAGGATGGACATGGCTGCGTTGAATACGTATTTTAACAAGAGGGAGAAGCATAGGGTGACATACAAGAGTGGAGGAAGATGCACACAGGTGGATTATATCTTATTTAGAAGGGCCAGTCTGAAGGAGATTGGAGACTGTAAAGTGGTGGCAGGGGAAAGTATAGTTAGGCAGCATAGGATGGTGGTTTGTAGGATGACATTGGTGATCGAGAAGAGGAGGATGAGTGTGATGGCAGCACCAAGGATCAAATGGTGGAAATTGAAAAATGGTAATTGTGAGGTGGAGTTCATGGAAGAGTTAAGATAGGCACTGGGTGGCAGTGAAGAGTTACTGAATAGCTGGGTAACTACAGCAGAGCTAGTAAGAGAGATGGCTAGAAAGGTGCTTGGTGTGACATCTGGAAGGAGGACAAGGAGACCTGGTGGTGGAATGAAGAAGTACAGGAGAGTATACAGAGAAAGAGGTTGGCGAAGAAGAAGTGAGATTGTCAGAGAGATGAAGAAAGTAGACAAGAGTATATGGAGATGAGGGGCATGGCAAAGAGAGAGGTGGCGAAGGATAAGGCGTATGATGAGTTGTATAAAAGGTTGGACACTAAAAAGGGAGAAAAGGATCTGTACCAATTGGCTAGACAGATGGACCGAGCTAGTAAAGATGTGCAGCAGGTAAGGGTGATAAAGGATAATTAGGGAAACACACTCACAAGCGAGGAGAGTGTGTTGAACAGATGGAAAGAGTACTTTGAGGGGCTGATGAATGAAAAGAATGAGAGGGAGAGAAGGTTGGATGATGTGCGGATAGTGAATCATGAAGTACAATGGATTAGCTAGGAGGAAGTAAGGATAGCTATGAAGAGGATGAAGAACGGAAAGGCGGTTGGTCCAGATGACATACATGGAGGTGTTTAGGTGAAATGGCAGTGGAGTTTTTAACTAGACTGTTTAATGAAATCTTGGAAAGTGAGAGGATGCCTGAGGAATGGCCAAAAAGTGTTTTGGTACTGATTTTTAAGAATAAGGATGATGTGCAGAGCTGTAGTAACTACAGAGAGATTAAATTGATCAGTCACAGCATGAAGTTATGGGAAAGAGTAGTGGAAGCTAGGTTAAGAAGGGAGGTGATGATTAGTGATCAGCAGTATGGTTTCATGCCAGGAAAGAGCACTACAGATGCGATGTTTGCTTTGAGAGTGTTGATGGAGAAGTACAGAGAATGTCAGGAGGAGTTGCATTGTGTCTTTGTGGATTTAGAGAAAGCATATGACAGGGTGCCCAGAGAGGAGTTGTGGTATTGTATGAGGAAGTTAGGTGTGTCAGAGAAGTATGTATGAGTGGTACAGGATATGTACAATGGTAGTGTGACAGCGGTGAGGTCTCCGGTGGAAGTGAGAGATGCGTTTAAGGTGGAGGTGGGATTACATCAAGGTTCAGCTCTGAGCCCTTTCTTATTTGTAATGGTGATTTGCAGATGACATTGTGATCTGTAGTGAGAGCAGGGAACAGGTAGAGGAGACCCTGGAGAGGTGGAGATATGCTCTAGAGAGAAGAGGAATGAAGGTCAGCAGGACTAAGACAGAATATATGTGTTTGAATGAGAGTGAGGATAGAGGAATGGTGAGGATGCAAGGAGTAGAGGTGGCGAAGGTGGATTAGTTTAAATACTTGGGATCAACAGTTCAGTGTAATGGTGAGTGTGGAAGAGAGTACACGTTGGATGGAGTGGGTGGAGAAGAGTGTCAGGAGTGATTTGTGACAGACGAGTACCAGTAAGAGTGAAAGGGAAGATCTACAAGAGGGTAGTGAGACCAGCTATGTTATATGGGTTGGAGATAGTGGCATTGACAAAAAGGCAGGAGTCAGAGCTTGACGTGGCAGAGTTGAAGATGTTAAGATTTGCACTGGGTGTGACGAGGATGGACAGGATTAGGAATACGTATATTAGAGGGTGAGCCCAGGTTGGAAGGTTTGGAGACAGAGCCAGAGAGGCAAGATTATGTTGGTTTGGACGTGCTGAGGAGGGATGCAGAGTACATTGGGATAAAGATGCTAAGGATGAAGCTGCCAGGTAACAGGAAAAGAGGAAGGCCTAAGATAAGGTTTATGGATGTGGTGAGAGAGGACATGCAGGTGGGTGGTGTGACACAGCAAGATGCAGAGGACAGGAAGAAATGGAAACAGTTGATCTGCTGTGGCGACCCCTGATGGGAGCAGCCGAAAGAAGATGATCTACAACTGTTATTCTACCCAATAATACTAAAGCATAATCCAAAATTCCTACTGACTTTTTACAAACTGTTCCTATACCTGAAGAACATGTTTCTTTGCCTATATTGCAAACAATCTCACCTTCCCACATTTTTCTACTTGTAATCTCTCCCATTCTATTACATTTTATGTATCTTCAGATATAAAAATATCCATATTAGGTATACCATTCCATTATATGTAATCTTCTTTTAATATTCTTTATACTGTTTACATTTAATGCTAAAATTCTCAGCTTTTTCTTTTGTCTATTACTTAATTTCCTATTTATCCTTTACCTTTTTTATTTCCTTTCATACTTACACTACTGAATTTCAGTTTCCTATCTTTTACCCTTTTCTCAAAGGAATTTTGTCTCCTTTAACCAGTTAACAATTCATATCTTCTTCATCGCTCATTTCTACCATTACTCCACCCCCTTCTTTTTCTACACTTTTTATTATTTATTTTTCATCTTCGCCTCTCTCATTATCTACCATCTGCTGTTCCTTCTTCTTTTCTTTATCTGCTAATGTACTTTGCTCTTGTAGTATCTCTTGTTCTTTCCCACAGTTTTTACCCCTTTCTCCTTATCTTCTGTATTTCCTTACACTCTGTCCATAAATGCAGTGTTTGTTCACATTTTACGCATTTCATTTCACATTTTTTTGCTTCATGCCCCACTTTACTGCAAATATAACATTTTCTTTTATAACAATTACTAATTAAATGATTACTATTGTCATGAAAAAACATGTTTTTGGTTGCCCCCAGTATTTCACAATACCTTTGTTTCCTTCTACATTTATAAATATTTTTTTCATTTTTAATATACTACCACATTCTCAACCGCCAGTCAATAAACCTCTGTTATCATAAATTTTTGTAATGTCCACAACATCTTTGCAGTCTTTAAATAGTCTTTTAATACTTCTTTTTCTACTTCAGTTTCCACGTCATCCTTTTATGAAGGTTTAACTTCCTTCACACTAAGCACCACCTCCAAACTTTGGCTCAAAATCTTTTTCAAATACCTTCTCCACACCGCACACATTCACCATATTTCTTCCTGCTTCTTCAAGCAGCCAGTTTGCCCGGACCAGAAGCAGGAATTCTCACAACAAACAGCATCTCCATTGGACACTGAGTAGTGGAAGTTCCCTGATGCCCTGGTACGAACATCCCCTAATAGTATAAATACCACTTTGGTTCTCCTCTGAAAAAGAGGCTACTAGCCTAGTGGGATTAACCCTGTCAAACGAGGATAAATAAAACAAATAAGCATCAACACTCAAGTGAAATTCTGCTTCCTTTTGAATTCCAAATAACAAAAACATGGCAGATTCTTTCCTGTCTCATAGTAACTCTGAAGCTTTTGTTTCACTGCTGCAAGATTCATTCCTTCTCATTTTGAAACTCAAACATTTTGCAAATTTTCAGGACCTTTTAATTTGCAAAATACAGAGTATACTACACAATACCTCTTCAGGCTTTTTAGATTCTCCTCACAGATCTTCAATTTCAGGATCTCAAATTACCCTGAAAAGTTTAGTGGATACAGTTGAACCAATTCTCAAAGGAAAAAGGAAATCACTTGTTTTTGATTACCTTTGAAGCCATTTATCATCTGCATATCCAGGATAGCCTAAATAATGAGGCAGACCCCACTTGCATGTGGTCAACATGATAAGTATGTTACCTCTACACAATAATACACAAAAAGAAAAATCTAGCAAAGCTAGACTTTCCACTGTGTGACACCTTAAACCTCTTGTATCACAGGCAACATGGGATATATGCACATTATCCTTTAAGGATATCAAGTGTTTCAGCTAAATGGCAATTCTGAATGTCCAAGACTTTTTTTCTTTTACTTTTAAGTCTATTTATGGACTATTTCAGTCCAATAAAGCCAAACCCCTCTAGTTATAGACATGCATGTTTCTGCCTTCTTATGGCATATCAGCACGGAATGAAAAGAATGTTTGACGTTTGGAAACACAGGGTTGTTGTACCCAACTAATATCCATAAACATTAGAGTGTCTACAAAACATCCCAACTAACTAAAATAATGAGTGAAAATGTCACACAGAAAACTAATTAGTTCAAAAACACAAAGAAAAATCTATCAAAGCTAGACTTTCCATTGTGTGATACTATAAACCTCTTTTATCAGAGGCAACATGGAATATATGCTAATTACCCCTTAAGGATATCAGCTGAAGTATATAGTTTTAGTCTACACAATAATACAGAATACCAGACCATGCTGACAAGAGGCTAGAGGATCCAAACATAACGAATGACACATTTCTTTTCTATAACTTCCTTGATCCTGAGACCTAGGTTTTGAGCAGTTCAGTATACTCCACATTCCCTTCCTTACTACAAGACCTTGAGATGTATGGCAGAATTGTATCCCACATAACTAAGGCATCTTTCCCCCATCCTCTTTTAACACACTGTTACTCTTATTTTGGTTTCTATTTCCTGTTCTCTCTAGTTTCCTGCTTAGACTCAAATATGCATTTTCATCTCATCCTCTCTCCTGATTTTTTTAAATACCTATGAGGGTCTACCTCTGCACCATGTTTTAGTATGCAACTATGGTACTACAACATGAACAAGCTCAGCCATGCTAGTCTACACCAGGGAACTATATTTAGTACAGTTTAGCTGCTTGTAGAGACATAGCATTTGAAATGGACTGAATGGTGGATGCATTTATTTTAAAGGCTGAAGAAGTTACTGGGGGAGAGTATTCTAAATGAGCCAGTAATGGCATTTCTACAAGGTCAGGTTACAAACGAGATATGCTATTTGCTCAGAATAAGAAAGAGAGATTTGATTTGTGTGTGTGTGTAGAGCAATTTGGAAATTTAGGAAAGGATCAGACTGATTCTTTATTAGAAGGTCAGCACTAAAAATGCTGAGTGCAGACAAGCCAAAAAAAAGGCTGAAAACCCAGAGAGGAGCCAATCTCAAAAATTGATCATCTCTTTAAACTTATTTTTGCAGGAGGGGGGAAAGCCCCCCCTTCATCCCACCAATTGATATATATATATATATATATATATATATATATATATTTGGAGAAAGAGAGAGAAAGAGAGATGGGTCTACTTTGTTTCATTGAAAGCTCATTTCACTGAATTTGAATTCACCCTGACCAAATCGCTGAAAGCTCAAATTATTGAAGACTCATTTCACTGAATCTCATTTCACTGAAGTGAAGTACTGTAAGGCAAGTAAAAGGTATATGCTCTTTTGCCCACTGTAGTGCGATCCTGGAGTTAGTATATATAGTTAGGGGGTGTAGCCCACTACTTAGTTTGGGTATGTATGTATTGTTTTCTGGAAAGAGTTAGTCATTGGTGTTGTAAGTATGCATGTCTATGGTTTAAAATGTATTGTTTTGAAGCTTTCAGTGAAATACGATATAAAACCATACTAGGTAGGGTGCAACACCCCCCCAACCCCAATGTTTGGGGGGCTGTGCCCCCACACCCACCCTAACTATATATACTAACTTCATGATCGCACTACAGTGGGGAAAAGGGCATATACCTTTTACTTGCCTTACAGTACTTACACAGTGCCAGTACTTCACTTCAGTGAAATGAGATTCGGTGAAATGAGTTTTCAGCAATTTGAGCTTTCAGCGAGTTGGTCAGGGTGAATTCAAATTCAGTGAAATGAGCTTTCACTGAAACAAAGTAGACTCATATATATATATATATATATATATATATATATATATGGTTTACTATTAAAATTTCGAAACGAACTCAGTCGACTGTACTATTGTCTAACATGGAAGTTCAAAAACGGTAATATCGATGACAAAAAAACAACCTAGGAATGGTTTTAACATGGGTCGAGATAGGTGTTCAGTGTTATTCCAAACTACAAACATCTCCCCTATCTCGACCCATGTTAAAACCCGGTCCTAGGTTTTTTTGTCATCGATATTACCGTTTTCGAACTTCCATGTTCGACAATAGTACAGTCGACGGAGTTAGTTTTGAAATTTTAATAGTAAACGTATATATATATATATATATATATATATATATATATATATACATACATGTGTATATAGATAGAGATATATATATATACACACACACACACACACACACACGGACACATATATATATATATATATATATATATATATATATATATATATATATATATATATATATATATATATATATATATGTATGTATATGTAGACAGATATACCAATTCCTAGAATGTCATACCTTAAAGAAAATGGAATATTCCAAGAAATGGCATTTCAGACTTGGTATATACAAGTCCTATCTTTTGGCCATTCAGTCTCCATATTTCATGACTCACTCTAGTGGGTCCCAATATTTCAAATGGTTACCAGGCAAATAAAATCCCTAGGTATCTGAATGAAGTGACAATTTCAATAGTGTTATTAAGATGATAGAGGATTTTTAGAGGCCTGGAGATAGAAGTAAGCTTTTGCCTAGTGCCAAACAGCATTGTGTTGGTTTTAGAGTAATTCTGTAATAATTATTACTAACTAATTGAATGTTGTTTGTCTTTCGGCTTTTCCTGGTTAGGGGTCGCCACAATGGAACTCCGGTCCACTAATGATTGGCAGTAGATTTTCACAAACGCCCAAGTGCCAGCTCGCCGTTCAACCTTCAACGAAGGCACGTACATTAATGCATGTCTTTCGAATGCCCACCCAACCGTGGGGAGGACATGCAGATTCCACACAGAAGGCACTCCCCGCACTCCAGCCGAGAATCGAAAGGGAGAACCTCTTGCTGTGAGGCAACAATGCTACTGCTGCACCACCACGGATTATTACTGACTAACTGAATAAGGGTATAAACATCAGCCTAAAGTTTGAGTTCAAGAGAAGAGACAGAATGGTTTGAATGGAATAGGACCATATCATCAGCACAGAGCAGGAGAGGAAAATGGGTAAGTAAAAAGGGAGCTTGTTAACGTAGATATAAAAGAGGAGCGTTGACAGAATAGATCCTTGGGGAGAGGCACCTTTCTGTAGGATTGATGTAAAGGCTGAGGAACAGAATTTATCTGAGAAGAATTTTTTTGAACCAGGGCAGTGTATCATAACTAATGCTTATTTCAGTGAGATAGTCTAGAAGAACTGAGTGGTGGACAAGACCAAAGGCTCTGGTAATGTCAACAAAAATTGTTCCAGTAATTGGGCCTTTGTCAATTCCAAGAAGAATGCTGTTGCTGAGTATCCAGATAGCTGTGGATTTACTGCGAGCAGGCCAAAAGCCATGCTGCTTTTGAGAGAGAACGTGGTACTGGTTGATGCATTAAGTGAGTTGCAAATAAAAATATTTCCTATGGAGAACAGAAATGGTTTAAAAGTCTGATGGATTAGTGGCATTAGGTTTCTTAGGAAGTCGTTTTATAATGGTAATCTTCCAGAAATCAGGCATATTAATTGTAATACACAGGTTGTAGATGTGTTCCATTGTGATTATGATAATAGTCTCTTCAGTGATAAATAAACTATGGGTGAAGGCCATCTGTACCGGGGGCTATTAAGTTTTATTTAAGTAGAGGGTAGTTGTCCCTGGATGTGATAGTTCTGAAGTAGAATAAAGGCAAGTATGGAGGGAAGGCGGGAGTGCTGTTTAGGATTGACTAGAGAAAGGGTGCAGAAGGCTACTGAAATGAGAAAGGAAATCAATGGCAGGAAGTTGAAAGGATGTAGAATTTATGAGGGGAAGGCTCAGACAAGACGACTGAGCTCTTTCCAGAGGTTTTTGTGTGATTTTTATTATTGAGGCTTGGTATGATTTCATCAAGTGACTTTTATGATGGAGTATGGCTTGCTTGGCATGGTTGCTTAGCTGTGTAGCACTGTCTGTTTTTAGATGTAGGAAGTTCTTTCTAAGAATGCCATGCTTTTCCTCTGAGTTGTAGAACAGCTTTAATTTAATAGGTTAACCAGCTGGTAGTTGCAGGTTTGTATAGTCTGTGGATGATTGGGAAGTAGGAGCTTTGCAGGTCAGTCAGTATAAAGATGTGCAATTCTGTAGCAGTGTTAGGATCAGATGAGCTCAAAACTGGTGACCAGTCAGTTAAGAAGAGGTTGGATTTAAGTTTGTTAATGTTATTCTATGATTTATTACAGAAAGCTATGAGCTTTGAAGGTATATTTACATATGGATGAAGGATATGAAAACTGATAGAGCAGTGGTCACTGAAAGATGGTGGATGGATGGTGATGCTTGGGATAAGAAAAGGCTTTGAGATCCAGGAGGGGAATCATGAAATGTATTGAGGTTGAGCCCAGTAGTTTGAGATATGAATTGCATGAGGTTGATCAGTATCAGAAGAGTATTTAGGCAATTCGAAATGGGAATGAACAGGTGAGACTGATGCCTCCAAGTATTGTTAGATTAATATTTTCTTGTGAAGGAAATTATTTCTTTTAATGTTGTGTCTTTCAGCTTTTCCCGGTTAGGGGTCGCCACAGCGGAACTCTGGTCAGCTAATGATTGGCAGTAGATTTTTATGTGCCGAGTTGCCGGCACTGACGCACAACCTTCAACGAAGGTACACCCATTCGCGCATGTCTCCACACAGAAGATGCTCTAGCTGAGAATCGAACAGGACGTCTTACTGTGAGGCGACAACACTACCGCAGCACCACCACAGCAGAAATTATTTCTTTTAATAGCATGTTTAATTTGGGAAGTGAGGAGGGAGGTGATAGATATGCTACAGTGAGATGAAGTACAATATTCTTGTGGGAGGGAATGGATGCAGGTATCCAGGTAGACTAATTATTTGTGTTAGTGTTTCCTTGAGCAAGCAGATGGACATTTATGTGCGAGTTGAACAGAAGGAAAGTTCCACCTCTTTGTCTTATGGCTGTTCTTATTTTAAAAAAGTAGCTGTAACCAGGGAAAATGATGCAAAGAAGGATTGTTAACCTTAACTCATGATTCTGTGATAGCAAGTAACTGAAGCTTATGTAAGGAAATGAAGGCATTAATCTGGTCTGTTTTGTTTTTTATTCTTTGTGCACTAATTAGAATATAGGAGAGTGGAGATTGTCCTGGGTTAGCTTCAACATTACCTCAGAAAAGCAATAGGAATAAGATTTGTGAAAGTTTGACATTTGCAAGAGCAGATTATAAATGGTTGGTTTTGTGTGTGTGTATATATATATATATATATATATATATATATATATGTGTGTGTGTGTGTGTTTATATGAAGAGTAATTAACGGAAGTAGTTGGAAGTGCTAACTGTAGTAGGATATGGTAATGGAGGGAAGCATGGAGAATATGTATGGATTGCTTAGCTTTAAATGAACAGAATACAGCATGGTATTAAACAGAACTGGGTAAAGTAAGACTGGGGAGTACTTGACAGCGTGAGTGAGTACCTGATATGGTAGGTATTGTTTAGTGGTTAGCAAAGGTTATTAAAAGGAGGAAAAAAGCAGGTAATTAGGAAAACAATGGAGTAAGTTCTGTGGTACAGCAGATAAACCTAGGTAGGAGGAATGTTAATAGTTACTTGAGTGGCAGAGTGGAAACTAGAATGTGTGCATTTAAGGGAGTGGTGTTATGCTGGAAAACATGGGCGTGGAAAGAAGAAAATAAACCCAGCTCCATTCCTACCTCTCCCATACTTGGAAGTGCAACTGCTCTCTACCTACCTAACTTCCTCAACTTACGATCACTTTTATCACACTCAAAGTCCCATTCTTTTCCTTACTTACCAGGATCTATCCCTCAATAACTTCTTTCAGATCACTATCTGACATTTCTAAACAATGAACACATTCTACTCTATACTACTGTTCTCAACCTACAAACATAATATGTATTACATATTGTATGTATGTTGCAATTTAACTGTTCTTAGTTTGCAAGTTGTTACTGCACCTCTTTGCTACTGTATATTGCATTTTGTTAACTATGTGTTGTATTTTGTTAACTTTGAATTATCTAGCTTTTCTCTGTACTATGTAGTCTGAATTATGTAGTTTACACTTTGTACTATGGAGCTTTTCTCCCCGGGCCTCCACTGAAAATGGGCTCTTTAAGCCCAGTGGACCTCCCCGGTCACCAAACTGGAAATAAATAAATAAATAATAAATAAATGTAGGGAAATGGAGGGGTGGAGAATTGAGGGTGGGAATGGGGTCAAAGTGGGCCAAAAATCACACAGAATGTGACTCAGTTGGCCTGCTTTCCTTAAGTGAGTAAGAACATTCACTGATAACCTAATACATAAGGCTAGCTTTATGTTCCATAAAAAAATATTGGACAGAAATATTTTAAGAATTAAAAAAAAATATTACTAGCCAGAGTTAACTGATTAAATCAGACTGGGGGTGGGGCACAGCTGAGCTTATTTAGAAGTTATACATAATTTAATCAAACTCACAACTTCTCCAAGCACTCGTCAAGTGAAAGAAATGAAGACTGTAAAATGTCACTTGCAGTTTTGTAAGCCTATGCGAAGTCAGGCAGTTAAATAGTTTAGAAATTCTAACTACATTACTGTCTGTTGGACCTGACAAATGCTGCACTCGCTCTGTACAAGTTATAATTAAAAGAAAAATGTTCCAGAGTTGTTCAGTATATAATGGGTTTCCAGTACCACAAGGGAAGTCTCAAATCCAAACAAGGTTTGACCAATCTGTAATACAGATCAAATCAACAGCTGATCTTGGCAAGGAAAACTGCAAGTGAGCTCAGACTGATTAGACAGTAAAACGAGGATTGTCATATACAAATGTAAATTGCACAATGGTATGTAATTCTTATTCCAAAAAGTAAAAACAGACCACCAGGCTGATAAAAAACAGTAGTTTAATAACAAAACAGTAATTTAATAAAATGCAGTAGGTTAGTGCTTTCAGGTTTGAAAAAAACCTTCTTCACACAACATACAAATGTTTTGAACACCTTTTAAATACATAACAACCAATCAAAGACTCAGTAAAAAGCCCTCCTCTTTTTTAAAAAAGGCTTGACAGGAATGACGCCATGTTTTAGTGACTGTGTGTTAGATATGAGAATGTTTACCAGAAATGTTGAATTGAAATGTATTTATGGTGGAGAATCTGTTCCTACGCACTGTACTCTTAGGCAGCCGAGTACATTTAACCTCCCTGTCAGTCAAGTGGTTGAAACTTTTATAAAAACTTGTGAAGATGATATTTTTAAGCTTCAGAACACAAAAAAACAAGCCTGTTTTTCATAACATGAACTGGAAGCAACACCAAGCACTAAGGACACTTATAGAGAATAAGAATATAATAATAAAACCTGCTGACAAGGGAGGGGTGGTTGTAGTCAGGAACAGTGAATTCTACCACAATAGTGTTCTTATGTTGTTAAGGGACTCAAATACTTATCAACAGTTAACACCAGTTGATATTAATAGGGTTATTGGTAAAGTTAAGCATGAGTTTTCCAACTTAAGGTTAAGCAACCGTATTAATGAAGATACTTTTAAGTTTATATTGACTGAACATACTGTTGTTCCATTGTTCAAAGCTTTACAAAAATACATAAAGATCCCAGGAACCCACCATTACGTCCAACAGTATCTGGAAGGGGATGGGCTACTGAACATGCTTCTACATGGGTAGTGGCTCATCTAAGAAAGTGTTTGGTTTATGTACCCAGAATATTAAAGTACACAGCTCATTTTTTGCAATCTTTACACAGTCACTTAGGACCCAATGCTGACTGTACAGATTATTTGTTAGTAACCCTGGATATAAACAGTTTGTTAACAGTAATTACAAAAGAATATGGCTTGATGGCCATTCAGGCCTTTCTGCAACAAGCACAAATCTTGAATCAAACTGATATTGACAGTGTATGTTTACTGATAGACTGTGTGCTGAGCAACAATATTTTTTGTATCATAATTGCTTCTATCATCAGAGCAGGGGGGTGGTCATGGGCACCCCTGCGCAAACTCATATGCCAACATAGTGTTGGCATACTGGGAGAATCAAGCAATATTCAAGGCAAACCATTCATGGAGGGGGTACCTGAGTTACTATGTCTGTTTTGTGGACGGTGTCTTCCTGCTTTGAACAGGGACACAGAAACAACTTTATGAGTTTGTTACCTACCTGGAAAGCACCACTGATTTTATGAGATTTAGTATTTCACTCTTGGATAGAATTATAGATTTCTTAGATGTCTGAATGATGAAAAACACAGAGCAACGGATTGAGACTGTGTTATATAGGAAGAAATGCTGGAGAAATACTCTCCTAGCCTATGATAGTATGCACCCCAGATATACATTCAACAATATTGCTCAGGGACAATTTTTTCAAACATCTAGTTTATGTACTAATGATGAGACATACAGAGAGAAGTCTGCAGAACTGATGGCGAACTTAAAAGCAAGGGGATATAATCAGAATGTAATAAAGCGGGCATTTAATAAAAGTAAAGAAGAGAGGTTGAAATAAAGCAAAACCCTGGTTTTCTGGAAATGTACAGGTGCATGACAGGGAGACTGATATAAACAGGCATCCCCTTCGAGTTACTTTGAATTATAGTAACAATGTGGGGGGCATATGTGACATTATTTGTCAAAACTGGAAAATCTTGTTAACTGATGATAGAGTAAAGGCATTAATAACTCAGGAACCCACATTTTGTTTTAAACATAGTAAGAATTTAAAGGATTTGCTCTGTACAGACCAACAGGGGGTTAGGAAACCTGTCATGGGGCGACAAGGGTCATTCCCCTGTAGACATTGCAAAGCTTGCCAGTATATTAGACATAACACATTTATCCATCCACTGTCTGGAAAGAGCTATTCACTGAAAGAATATGCTGATTGTTTGACCAGGAATATTATATACTTGGCTGACCGTATGCAATGTTGTTCATTTTATGTCGGTAAAATGAATTGTAGATTGAAAGACAGGGTGTTACAACATTTGTCAGCTATACGTACAGCCAATACACATAATGTCCTGTTATCAAGCATGTAAAGCAGTACCCTGGGCATGTATTTTCTTTTATGGTTTTGCAGGTTATTCATCCAACCGGGGGGGGGGGGGGGGGTGATTTGAGAAATATAACCGAATGTAGTGAAACTAGATGGACTCACTAAATAATGATACTCATTTGAGTTACAGACTTCATATCCTTCAGAAAATGCACACTAACACAAATGTTGTTATTCTAGCAAATTTCTAAGTTTATGAGTAACATTTACAATCAGTCCCTAATATGGGCCCTTTGTTCACCATTATTTAAGGCTCTGCCCACATTTCTTGAACTAAGAGGTTGAGAGGTACGTACAGAGCGCAGAGCAAATACAATGGAAATCAAGTACTTTCTGCAAAACTAAAGAAAAGTACCTAATTTTCCTTTTATTTCTACCCTGTCTCTCTCTCTCTCTCTCATACCTCTAAAATTATCAGATTTTATAGTTAAAAAAGCAACAGAGATCTTCCATTCTCTTTTGCATATTTTCAACAGCACTAATATACTGTGTGTGGGAATGCAAGTCCCATACACATGTGTAGTACATCAACAAACGTGGAAGAATGAGGAAACAATGCAGAGGAGCACTGCAGCACCATTATACAAAAACATTATTTAAAAAAGGTAAGCAATTTCTTTCTTAAATGATGTCATTGCATAAAAGAAATAGCAGACTTGTGCATGTGGGTAAAAGTTGACTTTGTTTAATCACTCGGGCTTCACCCTCGTGATTAAACCATGCCATCTGTGGATAAATTCTATATATATAGCCACACCCACTCATTGTTACTGTTTAAATACACCAAGCCAAAGATAAAATAAGGGTGGGGATATCAGATTCAAATGTGTAGACAATGAGTGGAAAACAAGTGTATACACACTTCTTACCTAATGTAGGGGAACAGAGAACACAAGGAAAAGCCAAAGAAACAGGAAGTAGAAAAGTGAAGAACAAAAGCATTACAGGAATCACTCCGAGAATCAGCCTGCACACCCTCAGTGAGTAAGAACATTCACTGATAAGTTAATATATACAGCTAGCTTTATGGTCCAGACAAAATAAGACAGAAATATTTTGAGAAATAAAAAATAATATTACTAACCAGAGTCAATTGATTAAATCAGAATGAGGGGGCAAAGCTAATGTATTCCTATTAAGCATTCCATAACCCCTTTCAGACCCACTCACTATGATCTTAAAATCTTAAATCTAGACAAAGGCAGTTATACTGCCTTTAAACTGGTATTTTGTGACTTCATAATAGTAAAAGCTCATTGGATTATCTTTGGTCATGGTGGTCACAAACCATGATCTTCTGAGAATGTTTGAGCCTACTGTGGTTTAACCAGCCAAGACCTGAATAGTTTCAACCAAATTTACAGGTTTCTTTCAGTGGCTTGCTCCTGGTATTAACTGTTCCCAGACCCATCCAAAGACTAGTGGGTTTAACTTGACTCCATCACAGTTTACAATATGCATCTTGTCACTTTGGGAGGTCATTCACGGTACAAATACTCTTTATAAACATGACATCTAGCTGTGCCACTCCTTTTATTTATGTATGTACTTACTTATGCATTATTCAGTCACAATGGTGAACTGGACCCAAGGCCTTTTCAGACATGACCCTGATTCACTATCGAACAACTACAGTACATTAACGTTACACTACATTACAGTAAGTTCTTTAAGATGTCTTACATGATTTTACTCAAATGAGTGTAGACTTTTCAATATTAAAATAGGTATCACATTATATAACAAAATATGTAACATGTTATATACACTTACAGTTTGCTAGTATATTAGGAACATACTCAACATCTCCAAAGTATTTAAATTTGTATTCTGAGATGCAGTGATACCTAAATTTAGTTCTGAAGATGTGCTGTGTTTATTGTTGCATACATCTAAATATAGGAAAACTGTTCCAACAGGCATTTTCTGCAACCAGGATGATATCATTATTAGTTCTAAGGTCATTAATGGAAGTTCTTAACACATTTGAGGTCTAAAGTTGGACATGAATGTTGCCATTTTTTTTTTAGTCGATTTGATTATATCTCACTACATCATGACTCACTAAATCAGCCTACAGTACAATGACCACAAATGATTTAAACTCAAGTGTATGTGGGAGGCAACTCCCCAGCTAATTCTATAGATCAACTCCAATATCACAAAACAGTGAAAAAAGGGACAAAATCCCACTTCGCACTTAAACAATCCTGTTAATTAAATATGTGACAATGTATGCATGATCAAACACACTTCTTCTTCTGGCTTTTTCCTGGTTAGGGGTCGCCACTGCGGATCTCCGTCCGCTCATGATTGGCAGTGGAGTTTTATGGTGTCGAGTTGCCAGCCCGGCACCCAACCTTCCACAGAAGGCACACACATGCACGCACTCACACCTAGGGCCAATTTAGTGTGTCCAATCCACCTACAGCATGTCTTTGGGATGTGGGAGGAAACCGGAGCACCTGGAGGAAACCCACGCGACCACAGGGAGGACATGCAGACTCCACACAGAAGGCACCCCAGCCGAGGATCTAACCGGAGAACCTCTTGCTGTGAGGCAGCAACGCTAACCGCTGCACCACCGTGGCCACCCGCATGATCAAACACACTAAACATCTCAATTTGTCTTTCGTGGTTGGAGATTGTTTTGGGTTCTGCAATTAGTCAGAAAAGCAATAAATAAGCACATCTGCATCCTGTCTACTTTTACCCTCTGTTTTCACCTGCTGCTTCCCCGTTTTACAACTACAATTAATTCATATTTGTTTTTCTGCATTAATAACATTTACATACTGTTACAACCGTCTGTGGAATTCTCTACCTTCTGTGATTACTCCATATTTGTGAATTTATTTTTTGTGAATTGCCTGCAAATGGTCTATTGTGATCAGTGTACTACCTTGGTGAACAAGCTAACTAAACACAATTACATCTTGTCCTCCATGATATGTAGCAGATTGGTGACCTTGGTATAATTCGGTAGAATACTGGCAGCCTTCATTTTTGGTAAAGGACAATTTTGTCTGCTGCTCTTCCTGTTTCTGCAGAAATCAGATTACAATTTCTATAACAAACTTTGTTTATCCATTGTTTTTTTCCAAGAGTGACTTAAATGAAAAATGTAGAGACCATGCACAGATCAAGATGTTTGTTTTGAGTCTTGGCTGATTTTCTAACCCAGTTAACCAGCACTCTGCTGATATGGACAGCATGCTGCAATCTTTACAAGGATATACATAACAACAACATATATTTTGGCTTTGATAGGCAATTTTTTTTTAATTGCACAGTACTTGAGGACTTGTAATTTGATTTGTAAGTCATTGATAGCCCTGTCAGAATTCAGGAACAGAATGCCTTCTATATATTTTGCTACGTCTAGAATTATAAGGTCTTTGTTTAGAACAGTAGGAACAAGATGGGTACTAAGACATTCAGGAACTCTAATAGTAAACAAAATCTATTACTGGAGTAGAAGGCAGCTATACAGGCTTTGAGCATTATGTTGGTTAAGTAATTCCATAGCCAAGCTATGGCAACACAGCCAAAGCTGAAAGGTTGGAGTGTGTGATCAGCAGACTCGAAGGTTCTTCTCATACTAACAACTATAACACCAGTAAGCAGTCAGCTGTTCATATTACTGTCGAGTGTGTTGGTTACCCTGTATATGGCAGTGAAAATACTGAACCCAGTGATGAAGCTATGCTGCACATCAGAAAGAAGGCGATTGCTATTGTCATGGTTTATGATTTCTGTTGGTAGATTAACTTTTCAAAGGGTTTAAAGATGGGATTAAGTCTGAACTTTACAGGAAATCCTGAGCAGTATTTGTGTTGGGGATTTGTGGCCAGTGCATTATATAAGCAAGCTTTAAGTTGGGACAATACCGAAGGTGGGTAAGAGATTGACCTATTAGAGGTGCTGCCATTTTGACAAATGCTGAGTGAAGTATTGCATTTTTGGGACTGGCTCTTTTTCAAATGTTTGCATACACATTTAGGATGATTTTGCTTGAAACAATTTAACTTCTGATGAATCAGGAATCAAAGTACTGGGTGTCTTTCTTCTGATAGGGAGCCATTAAAAATACTGCCCAAATTAAGCACTTGAATGCCTACAACATAGCAATGGCGATATACACACTGGTATACTCATTTCTCGATTACTGCTGTGTCATTTACCTTAAGCACTCAGAGGCTGGCCTGCTCTGAAAACAATAGCTACAAACATCTATGGCTAGGGGTTTGGATGGTGTTCCCCAGTCCAGCTTATTACTCCTGTGTTGCAGGAGCTGCAGTGGATGCTGAATGGCACCAGCTCTCCTTAGATGATCTTCCAAGCTATACAAAAACTGAAACCTATCTTTTTAAACAGCTATCCATGTCTTATTTCCCAGTGAGGCTGCTCGCATCATCAGGCAAGGGCCTGCTAATGGTTCCAAGGATGTGATCAGAGACTTCTGGTAGACAATCTTTTGGCTATCTTGCTAGATACCGGAGTAATCATCCATCTTCACTCATATAGGCACGCAATACTAGGACAATTTCAAACGGTCTTTTTTAGTGCTACCTTTATAGGTAAGTCTATTTAAATCCACGCAGATAATCTGCTCTTAGAATCTGCAATCTTTTTAAAAATGATTTATCGTATTTTAACCGTGCTTACCGTTGTCTCCTTACCATACTGTTTTCATAGATTCACAGAGACAAATGACCTATGCTAAGGCTTCAAGATGTTTATATGTAATTTATCCCACTCCATTTGTCAAAAAAAAAAAAAAAAACAGCCCTTGAATAATTTTAACAAATAAGAAATATAATTTCCTCAATGTTTCATTTTAATTAATTAATTTACTTTTGACATTTGTTTACTGGAAAAATCTGACTGAATAATTTTATCACTTTTCAACAAAGGCCTGGGTAGAGAAGCTCCACAAATATAAGAACAGAAGATGTGTATACATGGGTGACAACTGACATCATATTCCTATATGACACGACATGTAGAATAATACACATATAGCATCAATAAAACAATATAAATGCAATATAATGTAGTACTGAAGAATGTTGACATGTTATAAGTGTGATAGTTTATTACTCACTCAAAGCAAATGTTAGAGTGGAATGTTCAAATAGTGGATAAGGAGGGGGAGTGAAAGAGAGGAGACAGTGAGACATATTTGAGGTGAATGAAAAGTGGAGTAAAATTCGGAGACAGGAGGAAAAAAGCAAGATTAATAATAAGAGAAATAAGACAAATAGGAATAAAATAAGGAACAGAGCAGCTGAGTGTAAGTAGGTATTAGAGGAGAAGGAGCTGAAATTATTAGCCAGGACAGCAGCATGGGCAAAGTCAGGACTTTAACAGGAATTAATTTACTGGCAGCTTAAATAAATGAATGCTAAGTATGCCCTGAATGGTGCAGGGATTGTATTCCAGACTTTTGCTACACAGTGTGAGTACAAATGTTTACATATAACCTTAATTCTTCTCTGTGAGCAAGCTTGGCAGAGTCAGTAAAGTGCTTGTTTTCTTTTGCTATAGTTGTGGCTGGAATAATCTTAATAAAATCCTGTTCAAACCCTTACTATTACACTAATGCTTTTTGTATTCTGCTATATTAGTCATACATTTCATGGAAATTATACCCAAATCAGATCTCGTTTTCCCACTTATGAGAATGGACTAATCCCTATAGTATGTATATACTGTATGGAACAATGTCAGCATCTCTGAGGCTATGGCGGTCCATAACATCAGTGTCTACTCAGTCTTCTAGAGTTTTGGCAGGGGGCATGGAGGGTGGGTTGTGAGAATAAAGGACAAGATGCACAACACATGTGGAAAATTAAGGTAAGAACATAACTTCTTTATATGTTGTTGTCAATCTCACCTTTATTCTCACTTATGGGACCGCGTCCCAAGTAACCAAACTCCTGGGTGGCTCATGGGAGAATATTCCTCAGAATCATAGAACCAAAGGAAGCCCTACTCCTGGAGGCCAAATACTCTTTGCAATGAGTAATAAAAGTATGCGGTTCTGCCCATGTAGCCACAGTACAAATATCATCCAAAGGTAATCTTGCTTGAAAGGTTGCAGATGTTGCTACTGCTCTGGTAGACTAATGAAGCAAAATACCGTACCAATGCCAAAGTCCTCCAAACAAACAGAAGGCAGACAATAAAAATAGAAAGGCAGGACACTGCTGTTGAACTCCGTTTAATGAATGAAATAAATCCACAGGTAAGCGCTTTCGGGAATACCCTTCTTCAGACAATCAAAACTTCTTAATAGTCAAATTTAAATACATAACAGGTAATGGCATAAAATTCAAAAGAGCCAATCAAAACATTAAAACAATAATAAAATCTTAATAAAAGACACGCCTCTTTTGTAATGCTGGTTTTAAAGGGACCTGGTCATTTAAACCAGGTTCCCTATGTGCCTGTAATTCTATGATCCAGCGTGACTCAATGGACTCAGTAATTGCTTTTATATCCCCTCCTCGTGCACCTACTACAACATTCGCTATAGCTCTAAACGTAAAAGTATGCGTGGGATAATTTTCAACATGTTTATACAATGCATTGTGAATGTCACAATTCCTTATGGACCAAAGATGTTGTAATATCCTAACCTTAAACATCCCATTAGTCATGCCCACATAAAATGAGGTGCATGTTGAGCATTCAGCTAGGTATACAATATTAGGTGTTCTGCAATTCGCCCTACCTTTAAACTCAAAGGACCTGCCACTATTGGGGTGCGTGAAAATATTATTATTTCTATTAATATAGGGACATGCCTTACAGTTTCCACAAGGTGTACTTCCTGGTTTATTGAAGCATTTCAGTCTAGATGGTGCATATTCACCTCCCCACATAATAAATCCTTCAAGTTTTTGTTGCGTCTATAGCCAATATTAGGTGTTAGTCCCACTATTTCCCTTAGTTTCTTATCACCCCTGAGAATGTTCCAATTCTTACCAATAATATCCTTTATATCTTTGATGTTGCTATTATATGTGAAATACAGTCTGGGGTTTGTAGAGCCAACTCTTAGATCTTCACCTACACACATCTCTCTCTTATTGCATCTTAACCATGGCTTATACCTATCTTTTCTTTCTATCTCACCTTTACTCACTGCTTTTTTAATCAATTGCTCATTATAGCCTTTATTTTTAAAGTTTATTTTAAGGCCTGAAATTTCCTTCTGAAAGCTTGATTCGTCCATACATAACCTTGAGGTCCTGCATACTTGCCCCTGAACAATGTTGGAGAACAAAAAACGGGGATGCATACTATCATAGTTTAATAAACTATTCTTCCAACATTCTTTTCTGTGCAATTGTGAGGAAAAACCTGTATCAGTCAGTATTAAGTTTACATCTAGAAAGCTTATTGTATGATTGGAGAATGTCAATGTAAACTTTAAAAATGTAGTGGTAGAATGTATGTAGTCAAGAAAAAGTTTTATGGAGGGTGGGTCACCCCTCCATAAAATAAAAACATCGTCTACAAAACGACTATAAACAATAATATGTTTTGACCAATATGCATTCTTCAATACAAAATTCCTCTCCCAAAATGAAAGGACCAAGTTAGCATAGGTGTTGGCACAGGGGGTGCCCATGGCAATCCCCTGTGCCTGTCTGTAAAGTTGTTCCCCACCTATGAACACATTGTTCTCTAATACTATGGACAACAATGTTTGTACCAAACTTATCTTGGAAGGTTCTTCACCTAGCTCTAACATTAACTGTCCTACGGCATCTATGCCATATTTGTTATTTATAACAGTGAAGAGACTCTCCACATCCAGGGTAGCCATCAAAAGTCCTGCCCTAGAGTGTTCCAAGTTAACGTCTCTAACCAGCTGTAGAAAGCATTTGGTGTCCTTAAGGACATTTGGTAACCTATCAAGCAATGGTTTTAACATGCATTCTAACCATATGGAGGCATTTTCAGTGACCCACCCTCTCCCTGAAACAATGGGTCGTAAGGGTGGGTCCTCCATAGATTTATGTATTTTTAGGCAATGCTTTCAGCATAGGTGTAACAGGTTTTGAATCTTTAAAAAGCATATAAGTCATCATTAATCATAAACTTCATTAGCAAATCATCTAGCTTCATATGTACTCTATCAATAATTGATTTTACAGTTAAAGGATTAATCTTCACATACACATTGTCGTCATTCAACATTTGTTGTAGCTTAGATTTATAAAACATTGTATCAAGTACTACAACTGCTCCTCCTTTGTCAGCACCCTTAATCACCAATTCTTTATTATTAATCAATCCTCGTAGTGCCTGTTGCTGTGGAATTGTCAAATTAAAATATTTGCTATGGCTACTTGCCCGAAAGTACTCTTCCAAATCTCTTTCACAGCTATCTATGAATAAGCACATAGCAGGAGAAAAAGGAGGTACAAAACAGCTAGGTTTTTGAAGTTTTACATTTGATGTTGCTTTGTTTTCATACATAACTTTTAACGCTAGATTTCGACAAAATAGCATAATATCTAAAACTGTTTCATTAAACATACCCGCCCTTCCAGGTACAAAAGATAAAACTTTGTTTAGTACATAATGTTCATCCCTGGTTAAAACATATGTGGAAAGATTAAAAACAATATTATTATTGCAGGTATTATCAGTCAAAAAGCAGTCCTCCTCCTTTTGTCCTGTTCCCTTCCCTCGCTTAGGGATCTCTTCCATGCTCCTTTCTTTTTTACGGGAGCTGGAAGAGTCAGTAAAAAACTTTGCCTACCTGCCATCTGCTTAGGTCGTGCTCCCAGAGATAAACCTTCTGGGCCAAGGAGGGCATTGCTACTGTTCTCTGCATGGTCCGTATCACCCTTTTCAACACCATGCATTTCTTTTTCAACAACATTTGTTTCGGACGTTGCCGTTTGCAACAAAGGTGGAAAATGTTCAGTGTCAGAGGTTCCTGGTGTCGCTGCTTGCGACAACGATGATGAAAGTTCAGCGTTTAATCCACCATTCTTGGTGGCGACTGTGGCATGTGTAACATGCCCTCTGTGTGTATTGCTGGGCTCCGCCGATGTCATCTCCGTGTTGGCATTGGTACGGTATTTTGCTTCATTAGTGTTCCTTTTTTATTCTGTACCATGCATGCTGTGGCGAATTTGGGGGCTGAACAGCCTAATATTAGAGCTAATGGTGAAAAAGAAGGGTTCGATAGAACCGACAACTTTTTAAGTAACTCCTTGACTTCTTTGCTACAACAGAATCCGTTGTTAGAACTGGGCTTCACTGTTAATAAAGCAGGACATACCAAAAATAAAGTACCAGTAGCAATGGACAAAAGTTTTGAAGATCTCTGTCGAGATCTCAGCTACAAAATGGGAAGACTACAAAGGCTTACATGGCAGACATACCATCTGGATGCTTGCCAAGCATTTGGGATTGTTCCCAGAGGCATGCGCATATTGTGCATGCCAACTCAGGGGGATCGCTATCCCGAACTTTTAGCACAATGGCAATCTCTCAATATTGAGACAAGCTTTAAATATATGGATATTATAAAGAACTTTTTTGCACCAGAGGTTGTCAATTTACGAAAAGAAATTGAGGAAATACAACTAGTATTGGATAGAGACTACACTGATATTGCCCATCACCGACGTCTTTCTGAGCTTCACTTGTCTTTTAGTGAGACTAATGAGAAATTACGTGAGCAAAAGATAAATAAACTGAAGAGAGATCACTCGGATTTCTCCACAGGGCACATCTTTGTTTGGCCACGTCATCAGAACGCTTCCACCACTGATGTAGTCAGAGCTCGACGACAACAGGGCATGTCCGACATAACCAGGATGGATGCAGCTGCCAGAAAAGCCACGGATAACACGGAGATGACATCGGCGGAGCCCAGCAATACACACAGAGGGCATGTTACACATGCCACAGTCGCCACCAAGAATGGTGGATTAAACGCTGAACTTTCATCATCGTTGTCGCAAGCAGCGACACCAGGAACCTCTGACACTGAACATTTTCCACCTTTGTTGCAAACGGCAACGTCCGAAACAAATGTTGTTGAAAAAGAAATGCATGGTGTTGAAAAGGGTGATACGGACCATGCAGAGAACAGTAGCAATGCCCTCCTTGGCCCAGAAGGTTTATCTCTGGGAGCACGACCTAAGCAGATGGCAGGTAGGCAAAGTTTTTTACTGACTCTTCCAGCTCCCGTAAAAAAGAAAGGAGCATGGAAGAGATCCCTAAGCGAGGGAAGGAACAGGACAAAAGGAGGAGGACTGCTTTTTGACTGATAATACCTGCAATAATAATATTGTTTTTAATCTTTCCACATATGTTTTAACCAGGGATGAACATTATGTACTAAACAAAGTTTTATCTTTTGTACCTGGAAGGGCGGGTATGTTTAATGAAACAGTTTTAGATATTATGCTATTTTGTCGAAATCTAGCGTTAAAAGTTATGTATGAAAACAAAGCAACATCAAATGTAAAACTTCAAAAACCTAGCTGTTTTGTACCTCCTTTTTCTCCTGCTATGTGCTTATTCATAGATAGCTGTGAAAGAGATTTGGAAGAGTACTTTAGGGCAAGTAGCCATAGCAAATATTTTAATTTGACAATTCCACAGCAACAGGCACTACGAGGATTGATTAATAATAAAGAATTGGTGATTAAGGGTGCTGACAAAGGAGGAGCAGTTGTAGTACTTGATACAATGTTTTATAAATCTAAGCTACAACAAATGTTGAATGACGACAATGTGTATGTGAAGATTAATCCTTTAACTGTAAAATCAATTATTGATAGAGTACATATGAAGCTAGATGATTTGCTAATGAAGTTTATGATTAATGATGACTTATATGCTTTTTTAAAGATTCAAAAACCTGTTACACCTATGCTGAAAGCATTGCCTAAAATACATAAATCTATGGAGGACCCACCCTTACGACCCATTGTTTCAGGGAGAGGGTGGGTCACTGAAAATGCCTCCATATGGTTAGAATGCATGTTAAAACCATTGCTTGATAGGTTACCAAATGTCCTTAAGGACACCAAATGCTTTCTACAGCTGGTTAGAGACGTTAACTTGGAACACTCTAGGGCAGGACTTTTGATGGCTACCCTGGATGTGGAGAGTCTCTTCACTGTTATAAATAACAAATATGGCATAGATGCCGTAGGACAGTTAATGTTAGAGCTAGGTGAAGAACCTTCCAAGATAAGTTTGGTACAAACATTGTTGTCCATAGTATTAGAGAACAATGTGTTCATAGGTGGGGAACAACTTTACAGACAGGCACAGGGGATTGCCATGGGCACCCCCTGTGCCAACACCTATGCTAACTTGGTCCTTTCATTTTGGGAGAGGAATTTTGTATTGAAGAATGCATATTGGTCAAAACATATTATTGTTTATAGTCGTTTTGTAGACGATGTTTTTATTTTATGGAGGGGTGACCCACCCTCCATAAAACTTTTTCTTGACTACATACATTCTACCACTACATTTTTAAAGTTTACATTGACATTCTCCAATCATACAATAAGCTTTCTAGATGTAAACTTAATACTGACTGATACAGGTTTTTCCTCACAATTGCACAGAAAAGAATGTTGGAAGAATAGTTTATTAAACTATGATAGTATGCATCCCCGTTTTTTGTTCTCCAACATTGTTCAGGGGCAAGTATGCAGGACCTCAAGGTTATGTACGGACGAATCAAGCTTTCAGAAGGAAATCTCAGGCCTTAAAATAAACTTTAAAAACAAAGGCTATAATGAGCAATTGATTAAAAAAGCAGTGAGTAAAGGTGAGATAGAAAGAAAAGATAGGTATAAGCCATGGTTAAGATGCAATAAGAGAGAGATGTGTGTAGGTGAAGATCTAAGAGTTGGCTCTGCAAACCCCAGACTGTATTTCACATATAATAGCAACATCAAAGATATAAAGGATATTATTGGTAAGAATTGGAACATTCTCAGGGGTGATAAGAAACTAAGGGAAATAGTGGGACTAACACCTAATATTGGCTATAGACGCAACAAAAACTTGAAGGATTTATTATGTGGGGAGGTGAATATGCGACCATCTAGACTGAAATGCTTCAATAAACCAGGAAGTACACCTTGTGGAAACTGTAAGGCATGTCCCTATATTAATAGAAATAATAATATTTTCACGCACCCCAATAGTGGCAGGTCCTTTGAGTTTAAAGGTAGGGCGAATTGCAGAACACCTAATATTGTATACCTAGCTGAATGCTCAACATGCACCTCATTTTATGTGGGCATGACTAATGGGATGTTTAAGGTTAGGATATTACAACATCTTTGGTCCATAAGGAATTGTGACATTCACAATGCATTGTATAAACATGTTGAAAATTATCCCACGCATACTTTTACGTTTAGAGCTATAGCGAATGTTGTAGTAGGTGCATGAGGAGGGGATATAAAAGCAATTACTGAGTCCATTGAGTCACGCTGGATCATAGAATTACAGGCACATAGGGAACCTGGTTTAAATGACCAGGTCCCTTTAAAACCAGCATTACAAAAGAGGCGTGTCTTTTATTAAGATTTTATTATTGTTTTAATGTTTTGATTGGCTCTTTTGAATTTTATGCCATTACCTGTTATGTATTTAAATTTGACTATTAAGAAGTTTTGATTGTCTGAAGAAGGGTATTCCCGAAAGCGCTTACCTGTGGATTTATTTCATTCATTAAACGGAGTTCAACAGCAGTGTCCTGCCTTTCTATTTTTATTGTCTACTGCTCTGGTAGAGTGAGCTCTAACAGGAAAGGGAAGAGATCTATTTTTTGAATCATAGATGTAGGACATACACAACGTTAGCCATCTATTTAAAGTGACTTTTGAAACGGGATGGCCTCTCCTAGTTTCACAGTAGGATGTGAGCAATTGGCCCGACTTCCTGAAAGCTGAAGTTCTGTGTAAATAAAAGCATAATTGTCTATGTATGTCGAGAAGATCCAAAGAGTACTCACCTTTGTTCTAAAAGTTAGGAAAAATACTGTCAGCTCAATAGTCTGATTTAAGTTAGTTTTCAACACTACTTTAGGAAGAATGGATGGATTAGTGTAAAGAAAACCTCTATCTTTATGAAAAATTAGATAAGGTGATGTAGCACATAAAGCCTGTAACTCTGAGATTCTTCTGGCTGAAGTAATGGCTACTAAAATACAGTCTTCCAGGACAAGAACTTTGGAGCACAGGTGGCTGAAGCTTCAAAGAGGAAGAAATAATATTTGCTAATATGAAATTCATATCCCAGGGATTACTTGGGTTTTTATAAGGTGTTCTAATCATTGTTGTTCCTTTCACAAAGGCTTTGCAGAGTCTATGTGACATTACTGAAGAGACATCATCCCCTATATGAAAGTTTGATATTGCTGCCAATTGGACCCTAATAGTACAGGTAGCTGCGCCTTCATGGAAAAGTTTGGTTAGAAATTCCAGTATAGAATGCATGGCTGCAGAAAAAGGATCCAATAGTTTTCAGTTGCCCATGCTGCAAATCTATTCCATTTGCTATTGTAAAGCCTGCGTGTAGAAAACTTATTTATTATTTATTTATTTTACATTTGTTGACCGGGATAGTCTGTCTGGGTGTGAGCCCATTTTCAGCGGAGGCCCGGGAGAAAATCTCCAATAAAACAAGAACAACCTTGACAGGTACCAGTGTCGGTTTTACATAGAATTTAACAGAAATATTTAGAGACAAAAAAGAAAGTACAATATACAATAGGCACGTTAGTGCAAAGGACAAAATTATTACAACATTTGGGAGTGGGGTATATGTGGAGACTATAAATTTAGGGAAGGAAATTTGATGTGGGCTTATGTGGTATTAGCCTGGCTTGGTGCAGGAGCAGAGCCAGTTGTTAGTGAGGTGGTCTTTGAGCAGAGTTTTGAATTGGTGTAGGTTGGTAGCATTTAGGATGTGTTGGGGGATTGAGTTCCAAAGTTCAAAAATGTGGTGGGAGTAGAGTGCGTCCCTGGCTTTGTTGTTGCTTTTGGATACTTGGAGGAGTGTTTTGTGTGAGGATCGGAGTTGCCGAGTGTTGGTATATGGTTGGAGTAATTGTTGTAGGGATGGGGTTCTGTTTGGCTGGTATATTAGTTGGTGAGTAAAGACAAGTTGGGTATAGGTTAGTTGTTGTGGGAATTCTAGCCAATGTATTTGTTGTAGGGCAGAGCAGTGGTGGGACCTATATGGGGAGCTAGTGGTGAACTTGGATATTTTACTGTAGGCTGATTCAAGTTTGGTAAGGTCAGTTTTGTTAAGGTTTGTAAAGATGGGAGAAGCATAGAGAACTGTAGATAAGTCATGAGTGCTGGTGATGCTTAGTCTACATTGGCTAGTTAGAAAAAGGATTAATTTGGTAAAGACAGCCTAGTTTGATGTGTGTTTTTAAAGGTTTGAGAGAGGTGTAGGTCAAATTGTAATTTGAATTTAATTTTATTTAAATTAATTAAAAACTTATGGGAAGATAATAGAATATGTTTCACCTGAGAGGATAGATGATGGTACCTGTCAATCAATGGAACTGGAGCAGCCAAGCTGTCAATTTGAGGTTGTGAAGATTGGGATGTGCCATTCCTGATGGATGGGTCAGCAGATCTAGAGTTGGGTTCAGAATCCATGGTCTGTCCCAAAGATGAGTCTGCAGAAAGGGAAACCAGATTTGGTGAGGCCAATAGGCAGCAATCAAGATTAGCGTGGTCTCCAACAAGTTTGCTTTCTGTAATAATTTGGGTATTAGAGGGATTGGTGGAAAAGCATATAGGAGTCTCGGAGGCCAATTATAAACCAGTGCATCCCTTGGTGACTTCCCCATAGGAGGGATAACGGCAAAGTAGTTGCTGCATTTGGCATTGATGGATGAAGCAAATAGGTCACATCAAGGCTGGCCCCATTTTCAGAAGATCTTTTCTGTTACCCTCTGATTGAGGGACCACTCGTGCAGCCATAAAATGGCCCTGCTCAGTTTGTTTGCAATCACGTTGGATTTCTCCGGGATGTGCTTTGGAGGATGTTGCCCACTGCCAAACCCTTAAAGCTTCCAGACAAAGGGGGTATGATCTGGTTCCTCCTTGTTTATGCATCAGACTACCGACATGTTGCTTGACTGCATTTCTATCATTCCTAGAGGGAGAGAGTCTTGAAATGCTTGCAACACCAACAGCACTGCTCTCATTTCCAGGATATTTATGTGCAAGTGGGCCTTGTGTTCTTGTCAGGTGCCTTGGGCTGTTTTCCACAGATAATGCCCCCCCCCCCCCATCTGAAAAGCATCAGTGGTCACAGTGTCCTTAAATGAGGGGGAATAAAGGGACAGCCTTGAGACAGAGAAGGGGAGTGTATCCACCACTCAAGATCCCTTTTGCATGATTTGGTTATGATAATGTTGTGTGACATTGGTAATTCCAGTATTGACTACTGTGTGGAAAGTAGCCACTGAAGAATTCTCATATGTAAACGAGCAAGAGGAAATAAGCACGATGGATGGTGCCATTTTCCTTAACATTTGTAGTACTTGTTTTGCAGTGGTTTTGGTCTTGTTGATTAGCAGTCTGACATGTAGATGAAGGTCGTGTAGTCTGTCGGGAGAGAGTCATGGTATGAGTGATGTAGTGTCTATCTCTGCCCCTATAAAGGTTAATTCTTGAGATGACTCTAGATCAGATTTGTTGCAATTTACAGTAATTCCCAGGGAGAAGTAGAGGTGGTGTGTGTAGGTTCTGGCTTGTAGCAGAAGATGCTGGTCGGGGTGGTTATGAGCCACTCATCCAGATAAGAAAACACCCGAAATCCTCAGCATCTCAGGTGAGCAGCCACTACTACTTCCATGGGGCTGTGGTGAGACCAAAGGGCAGACCTCGAAACTGGAAATGACTGGCTCCTAGCCAGAAGCGAAAAAACCTTCTGGACCGCCTCTCCATCAAAATGTGGTAGTTCGCCTCCTGAAGGTCTACTGAGCACATCCAATTGTCTTTTTCCAGGAATGGAAGTATTGACTACACTGTCACCATCCGGAACTTGTTTTTTTTTCACTGACTTGTTCAGTTCACTGAGATCCAATATTGGTCTCCAGTCCCCTATCTTTTTTGGAACTAAAAAGAATCTTGAGCAAGTTCCGGATCCTCTCTGGTCTGCAGACACTTCTTGGAAGACTCTGTTTTTCTAGCAACTTTTGAATTACTAGCATTGCTTGTTCCCATTGACTTGGTGCAACATCTGGGGTAGTTTTGTTTACAGGACTGGGAAGAGAAAAGGGAATGATATAACCCATGGATACTATGTCCTGCACCCATTTGTTGTTGGCAATTTTTTGCCAGGTGTTGAGGTGCAGTGACAATTGCTCCCTAACTGCCTCCAGAGACAAGCAGTCAGACACTCCTTCAGGAGTGCTGAAAGTGTTTACCAAAGAAGGACTCTCTGGAACCCTGATTCTGTGGACCTCCCCTGCCACAAGGGCGGCATCTTCCATTAATGCCCCCGCCTGTGGGGGAATTCACACCATGTGTGTTCTAGTAAGACTTTTGAGACTTTCTGAACCACATCTTCCCACTACCCTTCTGACCCTTTAGAAAAGGTCTGGTGGGTGTGGAAAAACATACTCCAATGGCAGACAAAGTCTTACCTTCCTGCTCACACCAGGTTAGTATTTCTTTGACTTCTGGCCCAAAGAGACATGTGCCATTGTAGGAAGCATTAATAAAGTAAGACTTAAAAGGTTCCACAAAATCACAAAGGTGCATCCAGGCCTGCCTCCTAATAGAGATACCGGAACCCGCTGCCCTACTCACTCCATCTGCTGCATATGAAATGAGTCTCATGGATGAGTTGACCACCAAATTGAGGGTAGCGAGCTGTGCATTGACCTTATCTGCCACTGCATCAGCTACAGTTCCCTGGAGGAAGTCTGATAATTCTTTTATCAGGGCCCTCTGAAGTCTGGTGAAGTGTGTGAGGTAATTCAGTGATGTCAAGGTAAAAGCCGCTGAAGAGAAGACACGCTTTCCAAATCTATTCATTGTCCTGGAATCCTTATTAGGAAGATAGACAGAAAAACTGGTCTCAGAAAGTTTCTTATTAGTGGCAGCCGCCACAACCATGGCATCCACTGGTACACCCTTTGTAAGAAAAGGCTGGTCCTTAGGGGCTGTGATGTACTTATTTGGCCTCCTAGGAGTGTGTTTTATGGAATCTGGGGTCTACTAGGCCTTCCGAGAGTCTAACTGGATAAGCTCATTGAAAGGCGGTGTCACCCAGGAGGTTGAAGGGTGAGAACCGAAGGCCTTCAGGAATACCGACTCCTCTGCCGAAGGGGTGGAGGACTGCCAGTCATGCCTCTGTTTCAGGATTTCCAGGATGTCTCCAAAGGAGACATCCTCAGGTGATCACTGTGGGGACCCTTCTGCTTCAGCGAGGCCAGTATCTGAAGTGACTGACTCATCAGGAGAGTTGATATGCTTTTTCTTGCATGTTCTTTTCTGGGGACCTTCCTGAGTGGGGTACTCTGGGGAAGTCTCAGAAGGGGGGGAAGAGTTCCCTGGGGAGCACCCTGAGGCCATGGTTCCCTGCAGTCCTGTGGATAGGAGTGAAGAGACAAAGACATTTGCACAGAAGAGGGAGGAAGCTCCAAGGTATACTGTGTCTGGGACTGGGGGGGGGGGCAGTCATCACCCTCCTCATAACTTTGAAGGCAGACCACCCCTGCTCTGAAGTACTCCCCAGACCTGACAACACAGATGTCACAGCTGAAAAAGTCCTCGGTGCAGAAGAAGAAAGCTCCGAAGCAGAGGTGGGAGCCGAACCCACCTGAGCCGAGGCCCCAAGAGACACAGTTGGATCCAAAGATATTCAAACTGGCTCCAATGACCCAACTGGTGAGTGTCAGCTCCCAGAGGTCTCCTATTCTCCTCAGACTTCAGATATGAGGAACTAAGAGAACCTTGACCTGAAACAGACACTATCTGGATGTTGGAGTCTTCCAGCTCCAAGGCCGAGGGACAGCTCGGAGGAGGAATAGGAGCCACAGAGGGAGGACTAGTCTGATCTGACTCCTTTGGGCTTGGATACAAAAGAAGCTTGGCCAAAGCAGGTGTCTTAAGCAGCCTTTGCACTACCCTATCCATGTCTTTGTCAGAGAGGCTCCTAGTAGACCTTGTAGACAACATCAGGAATCTGGACCTCTTAAAGAAGGGAGATGGTAGCCGAAACGTGAATAACTCCAGTAGTGGTATTCTTGAGGTTGGGTTTTCAGAGCTGATCCGAATAGTTTTTCTGAGAAGGAGACTTCTATTGATCCGAGGAGACTCCTGTATCCCTAGAAGTTATCAGCTCTGTGGAAACTGTCAGAGCAGACACTTTTAGCACCTTAGCTCTCAGTTCAGAAGAATCTTTTAAAGCCAGGGAAGGTTTTTTTCCGAACCTCTCTGATTTATCAGATTTTGTAGAGGAGGAATCAGAGGTAATAGTCTCAGAGAAAGGGGTTTTGATGACCCCTTTCAGAATCAATTTGATTTTGCATTCCACTAATGCCATCTGATTGAAGGCATGACAAATGGAACATGATTCCTAAAGGTGAAGAGGACCCAAACAATAAACACACAAAGTGTGCAAATCACTGAAAGGTATATTTTTTCCACACTTCTCACATTTCTTTTAAATCCCAAAGGTTTGCTTTCCTTTTGGGACATAATGAACAAAGGTATCAAACCCTAAGAGAAAAAAACAACAAGGAGATATAACTATACAGTTATAGTATTTTTTTAAGCAGAAATTAGAAAAGTCCTCTAACTTAAATGGACTTTTTAGTGTAAAGAGAAAGGGGAAAGGAAGTCCTTTAACTTAAGTGGACTTTAGGGGACTGCTATCTAATTTAAAGGAGCAGGACCCAGAAAGACCTTTAGCTATATAAAGACAAAATCAACTAAAAAGGAAAGGTAAATAGAAGGAGACACCTCCTAACTAAAGTGGATGCAAGTTAGACGTACCATGAAATAAAAAAACGGATTCTAACAGCGAGAGGAACTCCTAGAAGGGACTACATTAATGCTGGTAACTAGAAAAGGAGAGTAAGTAAAAATAAGTACGATTTTTAAGATATTTTAGAGATTTAGAAGATAAATATAAAAGAACTTAGCCCAGAGCTTGCTTGAAGAACCTTTTTCACAACTCAACAAACGAGATCTGGGGAAGTTGGGGAACTGCATTATGGGTAGGGAAGGAGGCCCATGAGCTTTGCTGAAGACCTCGAGCTATTGGAAAGGCCGAGACAAATCTGACCCATAAGTGTGAATAAAGGCTTGATTGGCAACACCATATCTGTTGTTTTCTCTCTGTTAAGTTTTTTTCACAAAGCAAAAATCGGTCTGTTGTGTTTTTATCCATTCTGTTTCTGGTACCACAAATGGTTTGAAAGTATATGCAGATTGCAAGCCTAGGAATGTGATCTATCTAGCTGCTTGCCAAGCTTGTACCAGTTTCTATGTAGGCAAGACCAAAAGACTTCTCAAAGAGCACATTCTTCAACATTAAAGTGACATTAGAGCTCATAATATGTCCAATGCCCTCTGTAAGCATATTTTTTTAATTTTGGGCATTCTTTTACTTTTATGGTACTGGAAGTTATTGAAGGACATATGAGAGGTGGTGACATTAGAAACATTATTGATGTGGCAGAAATGAAATAGATTGCCACTTTACAAGCTGATAAAATTATTGGATTAAATGGTATGGTACCTTTAAGACCTACTCTTAGGGCTTGAAGGCTGTTGCATTAAGTTACACTGACATTGTCATTTCATTGGCCAATGTGTCTTTTACATTTTTAGAATACCTTTAATGAACTAGATCTGAAGCAGCAACTAGTATGTGAAAGTATTAATCTCCCTGTTTATACTTTGTTTTTATGGCACTTTCTTTGTTTTATGTGTTATTAAAGAGTACATGCTTTTAGCCATGTTAGTCAGACTGATTGTTGCTTTGTGGATATTTTATGTTAAGGATCAACTTTCAGGTGCAGACTGTATATTCTTGCTTTTTTCATTTAATATTTTGGGTAGATCTTACACTGTCAATCTTAAGTGCATTTTCCAAAAACTAAATGCTGATGTTAACTGAGCTGTGTACTAGTTGACCCTCTTTCACTTCCTCGTTAACTAGCTTAGTGATAAGCTCTCCTAAACCTTGAGCAGATGCATTTTCAAAGCTAAACACTGGTGGGTTTGTGTTTTAGTTGTTCTATTGCTAGTTTCAATCAAATTTGTTATAGCAGAATTTGTGAAAATGAATAATAAAGGAGGGAAAATTTGTCATTTTCCTCAATGCTGCCCTCACTTTTACTTATATTGTGGAGACCAAAAACTCTCATCTAATTCTCCTATCAGCTGATAATGAACTAATCTTTATCTGTTCACATTTTATTTAATTTTTGAAATGTTATTGTTAATTAGGGTAGAACAATAATTTACATTGACCATATTCAGCGTCATCTCAGGAAATGATAAAAAAAAAATTAAAGATGATTAATTACAGGAAAGTGAATATGTTTTCATGTTAAACTAAGTATATATTGTTTTAAATAACAAGTAAGGTTTTGTTAACAGCAAATGTAAAGACAAGCACAACATGGATTACTTAATAAGATAAAGTCAAATGCAAATTGCAAAAAATAAAGCTATGTACAATATTGACAGTTGCTAAATGACAAAAAAAACAAAGAAAAATAAAAAAATATTAAATATAATTTGTTTTCTTAATACCAACGGATAACATACCTGTGGAATTATTTTCCAACACAACATGATTGTTATGAAGAAGAGTGGAATTTTTGAGGGTATGTTTAAGTTACCTAGTTAAAGCATTTGTAGATCATGAGTTATCCTCAGTATTTCCCTTAAATTTTCACATAAAAGAGGCAGTGTGTTAAAAAGAAAATCCATTTGGTGTTATACATTTGTTAAAGCATTGTTTGTAATCTCCCAGCATGCAACGCCTTAGAGCACACTTTACTCTCCTCAATGTGTTGACTAGTCTTAGCTGCAGACCTTGTTTCCACTGGTAAATATTCTGTCCAGGCTTCCATAAGATATTCACTGCCAGTAGGGTAATTTATAGTAAATGAATCCACAGTTACTTTATTCAGTCACACATGCATTAGAACTGCCCATTCTAGCTAGTACATCTAATTTTTGAGACCACGTTCCCTCCAAGATGGTAAAGGATGTGGGCTTTAAATACTTATCTGTTATCTAAACTGTATACCCCATTCCTATCAATATTCTAAGCATTTATTTTCACCAGTGAAATTGGTATAATTTAATAAAATTCCTCCCTTACAGGATGAACATCTTTAACTCTGTTTCAACCAGAGAGATGACTCTTTGGTTTTGTAGTCTACTTTACCATTTAATTAAATAATAACATTTGGTACAAATCTGCCTCTGTTTCTCAATTGTTTCAGGTTTTTCATTAAATTACAGTCGGGTAAGGTCTTGATTACAGCCCAAGTGACCCGAGGTTGAGTGGCAGCTCAGGTGGGTGATGCTGCAGGTACAGAGGATAGGCATGACCACAGCAGGAGGACAAACCTGTTTCTTACTCAGCTTGCATGACATCTTCAATGGCAGAGTCTCACTGGCAAGTAGAAGCATATCATCCAGTTTAGGGGCTGGATTGGGAGGATATGGGTCTTTACATCCAATCTGGTGAGTGTACACCTCTCAGCAAGTGCTCCATGCACAGACTAAGGGTATAGGTTACCTTTGCAGTGGGTGTTAGGTTCATACATGGGAACATTCTCTTACTGCCAGGATAATAGCAACATCACAAAGCACCCTCATGACTGCATGGATGATGGCCCTTTACACACTTGATAGCTGACAGGCACAGACGCAAAAAAGGATGGAAGAAAAAGGGAAATGGTTGAAATAAAACATGTCCATTTCCTGTTTGTTCACAAATTAGTGGGTACATTGTTCACAGTTTTTAATTTTGTTAACAATAAGTCACTGCATCAAATGTAACTACCCTGCTCAAGATGTGTAATAGATATCTAAGTGAAGACGTTCATTGGTCTTAAATGAGAACTGATATTTCCATTTAGGAACCACTGTGTAAAGTTAAAATAAAACATAAATCACTGAATGTCATGCAGCTATATAAATTAAATATGGTATACAAAAAACTTAAAAATGCAATTACAATGTAAAATACCCTTTTACTTCCCCAACAGAATTAACCATCTCCAAAACCTGTTATCATATTAGAACACAAGAACATACTTCATCCCTGCAGTTTCCACTAGTTACATTTTTATTTTAAACTGAATGATTTGCTAATGATGGCTATCTAGTCCTTATTTTAACTCTACCTACAACTTTCAGTATATCTGTACTGCTTTCAGATTTAATCATAAAATTATAATGAAAAGACACTTGACTACTCAGAAATGTGCAGTACTATGTATGAGTACTAACTACAGTCCAGGTGACCCTCGTATAATTAGCATGTTTTAAACTCGACAAATAATAGGTTTAGAGTAGTTTTCAGCATTCTAGTGATGTAAATTAGTACACTTCCATTATTAAAAGACAATGGTATATTTTACATGAGGTCCCGGGACTCATGGACAAGATAGGCAATATTCCATCTTTTTCATTTAGAAACAAGTCTTTGAAAAATCATCTCTGTAATAAGATGGATATAGATAGACCGATCCAGTCTATGTGGACTGGCACCTTTCCATGCAGACGATGCTCTGCATGCCAACACCTTTATAGAAATAATACTTTTAGACACCCCATGCGACAATTTACTATGACAAGCAAGGGCTATACTGATTGCAGAACAATGAATGTTGTTTATTTCTCTTTCTGCCAGAAATGTTTTGTATTTCATAAAGGTAAAACTAACAGAATGTTCAAGGACAGGATCCTTGAACATATTAGGGCATCAACAACTGTAAGGATAGCAATGCCCTGGCCACACACATTAAGGAAACAGACTGCACACACTATTTTAAATTTTTTGTTATTCACGTTGTTCTCCTTAGTGTAAGAGGAGGTGATATAGAAAATTTAACAGAGAGCATTGAACAAAAATAGATTCTTTCTCTGAATGCTGAAAGATACCCTGGTTTAAATAGTACAACATCCTTAAAACCTTTCTTGAAGTCTACGCTACCTCATATATGTATGTATAATTTGTCTTCTCACACACATACATATATGCTTTTAATATATTTTTGACGTGCCTTTTTATGCCTTAATATGCCTTTATATGAGCTTTAGATGAACCTTTATGAAGATTTTTTTGTTCCAAGATAATTGTCTTAGTACTTTTTTAGATAGTAATATGTTTTTTAAGAATTTGTCTGTATATGGTTTTATGTAAATATATTCTGATGTATATTCTAATAGATATTGTGTATACAGATTTTCATATATATATATATATATATATATTTAGAGATGTTTATTTATACTTTCACACATGCATATTTATGGACTGGCTTTTTAAAAATTTTAGATATAATTTACTAAAGCATTCTCTGACTAGAACATTAGCTTGCTTTAATTGTATAATTGGAACATTTGATTCCTATCAGCTGATAGCTAATATGTGATATAAACTGGTTGGAGAGTTGTTCAGTTTGTCTGATGAAGTGACAAGAGCAGTCATGAAAGCAATAACGTTATCCTATTTTTATTTCTTACTAATAAATGTGGTTGTGTGAGTTTGGTGCAGCTTTCTTTTTTCACTTGGTCTTGCTACTCTGCACTCTGAGCCGTTTAGTTTATTTTTATTTCCTTTGCTGTTATTCGGCGTTAAGGAGCGTACTATGGATGTTGTAATTAATGAATGCATTTCCATTAATAAAGGAGCTAGAAAAGCTACTAATGACCGATTCTTACGAATCCAGGATATACAAGACAATCCATTGCTTGACATTAATTCTGCTCATAAAATGAATCATGACCCTTCCATTAGCACTCAAGTACATGAATTTTTGAAACACTACAGGGACCTTGAAAACAAGATGTATAAGTACAAAAGGCTACAATGGCAACGCCTGCATTTGCAGGCATCTTTGGAACATAAGATAATTCCTCGAGGTTTGAGCATTTTAAATATACCCAGCTATGGTGAGACCTACCCTGTGCTACTTCGCAAATGGCAAGAACTGAATTTACAATTTAGTTCCAGATATGTGGAACTACTGATCAACTTCTTTTTACCCATGGAAGATGAACTCCAAGCTGATATTATCATGCTGGAGAAGAAAATTTCCAACAGTTCTTCACCTGAAATTTTAACTGGTAAGATGGATCAGCTGCAAGAAAATATCACCTCCTACGAAAGAAGATTGCAGCAAACTTAACTAAAGAAATTGCAACGAGACAAACATGATTTTGAACATAATAACGTCTTTTCCTGGCCCAGGGAATGAATAAGGTCTGTAACTCAAGAGCACATCAACTATCATGATATCCAATCAGCTACTATGCCTGGGAGCTCTGATAGCACACCCACCTTACGGAAGTTGGGCACAGAACCATCTGCTACAGCGGCACCTTCTAATAATGCAGCTACAAGTTCTAAAACTAATTTTATATCTGAACAACAGAGTAATAAGTGCCTTAGTGAAGTTGGCACTAGTGCAGACTCCCTTAGTAATGTAGCAGTGATTTCACAGGCTTGGCATCGAGAAGACAACAGTTCGTACAATAATATTTTTTAGACCTGAACACCAAGGGAGATTTCTCACTGCAAAATCCATTACCCTTCAAAACACGATCGAGGAGCATAACGAGACAAGGGAAGATGCAGAAACAACAGAATTTGGAACCCACAGCACAGCAACCAAAGAGAAGGCGGACCTGAATACAGGCTTGGTTTTAAATATCTCTTCAATAATTTTAAGCAAACAACAAATCGAATTACTGAATAAAGGCTTATCCTTTATTCCTGCTAAACGGGCAGATCCTGTTGAAATGCTAAAGGACCTTAGGCTCCTTGGTAGGAGCCTTTCCTTAAAAATATGTTTTCTGACACAGAGGGACATAATGCTGACATTTCAAGATACAGTAAACCAAGTACTTTTGTCCCAGCTGCTCATCCGGGAATACAATCTTTTATTAATGTTTGTGAGATGAGCTTTAGACAGCTACAATTAGAAAAGACACATAACAGTTTTCATAATATGTCCAGCTGTGAGAACACTGCTTTACATGAACTGAAAAATATGCACTCCACTGAAATTAAACAAGCAGATAAGGGTGGAGGCATAGTAATTTTAGATAAAATGTTATACCTGAGACACATGAGAATCTTACTTCAAGACAGTGATACTTATCAATGTGTCACTAAAGTAGTTGTAAATGCAGTGATGGAAAAGGTGTATTTCTTGATCTTTGATCTGTTGATGACAAATCTAATAGATGAACATCTATTTAAGTATTTTAACATCAATAACCCAGTTGTCCCAAGAATCTATGGCCTTCTGAAAATACACAAAAACATTCAAATGCCACCTATGAGACCAATAGTCTCAGGCACGGGGTGGTGCACTGAACCACTCTCCATTTTTGTGGAGGGCAACCTCCACACATTATTAGAGGGATATCATACTATATTGAGATATACAAAAATGTTCCTAGAAAGGTTACACAACAGAATAATGACAACTGAGAGTGAATATATCTTTGTTACTATGGACATTCAGTCACTTTTTACATCAATACCTAACACATGGGGCATTAATATGATCAGAGATTTTCTTACTATGAACAGATGTTATGAAAATATCCACGGTGGTGGTGCTGCGGTAGCGTTAATCGCCTCACAGTAAGACGCTGTCCAGTTTGATTCTCAGCTAGAGCGTCTTTTGCATGGAGACATGTGTGAATGGGAGTACCTTCGTTGAAGGTTGTGCATCAGGGCTGGTAACTCGGCACGTAAAAAAATCAACTACCAATAATTAGCGGACCGAAGTTCCACTGTGGCGACCCCTAACCGGGAAAAGCCGAAAGACACAACAACAGATGTTATGAAAATGACAAGGTTCAACTTATTTACAGTCTATTAGAGATTATCCTAGAAAAGAATGTCTTTGTGTTTGAAAATGAGTTCTATCTCCAGAAGGTTGGCATAGCTATGGGCACTGCTTGTGCCAATAGCTACACCAACCTGGCGTTGATATGTTGGGAACAGCTCTCTCTAATGTCAGATGTTAATCCCTTCTTTGGGAATATTCTATGGTATGTCAGATTTGTGGATGACATTTTTATGTTGTGGAAGGGCACTCTAAGTGATTTACCTGATTTTGTGAACTATTTACATACCACCACTGATTTTTTAAGATTCACGCATCAACATTCCACAATTGAGATCAATTTCCTGGATGTGATAATTAGGAAATCTGAACTGAACAGGCTTAGCAGTAGTATATAAAGGAAACCCACCAGAAAAAATGCCCTGCTGCACAGAACTAGTATGCACCCAAGACATATTGCCAAAAATGTCCTAAAGGGACAAATATATAGAGTCCTAAGACTACACAATGAAGATGAAGAAGCAAGAGTGGCATTTGAAAATGTGAAATTAGATTTCCTAGATAGAGGTTACTCTAAGGAAGAGATTGAGACCACTATAGTACAGGCCTGGACACAAAGGGACAATAGACGCAAACCATATTTGATGGACGTCACACAGAATGATAACCAGTATGTCTTAAACTCGACAAATAATAGGTTTAGAGTAGATTTTCAGCATTCTAGTGATGTAAATGAGTACACTTCCATTATTAAAAGACATTGGTACATTTTACATGAGGTCCCGGGACTCATGAACAAGATAGGCAATATTCCATCTTTTTCATTTAGAAACAAGTCTTTGAAAAGCCATCTTTGTAATAATACAGATATAGATAGACCTATCCAGTCCATGTGGACTGGCACCTTTCCATGTAGACGATGCTCTGCATGCCAACACCTTTATAGAAATAATACTTTTACATTCCCCGTGCGACAATTTACTATCACAAGCAAGGGCTATGCTGATTGCGGAACAATGAATGTTGTTTATTTCTCTTTCTGCCAGAAATGTTTTGTATTTTATATAGGTAAAACTAACACAATGTTCAAGGACAGGATCCTTGAACATATTAGGGACATCAACAACTGTAAGGATAGCAATGCCCTGGCCACACACATTAAGGAAACAGACTGCACACACTATTTTAAATTTTTTGTTATTCAAGTTGTTCACCTTAGTGTAAGAGGAGGTGATATAGGAAATTTACCTGAGAGCATTGAGCAAAAATGGATTTTCTCTCTCTGAATGCTGAAAGATACCCTGGTTTAAACAGTACAAAATTCTCAAAACCTTTCTTGAAGTCTCGCCGCCTCAGGCGTTAAGTATTTTTATAGTCATTTATGTATGTATAATTTGTCTTCTCACACACATATACATATATGCTTTTAATATATTGTTGACGTGCCTTTTTTTGCCTTAATATGCCTTTATATGAGTTTTAGATGAACCTTTATGAAGAATTTTTTGTTCCAAGATGATTGTCTTAGTACTTTTTTAGATAGTAATATGTTTTTTTAAGAATTTGTCTGTATATGGTTTTATGTAAATATATTCTGATGTATATTCTAAAAGATTTTCCTATATATATATATA